>NW_026060924.1:0-31357 GCF_929443795.1 Astur gentilis
CTCTCGGCAGAAGCTTTTTTCTGAAAAGGCAAACTTACGGCTCCTTCTCCACAGGGAAGGTGCCAGCCCTGAAAACTAATGCAGTTTTTCACTATCCCTCTGCAGCCTATCCACAGGCACAACAGCTTTGGGGATCTCTGCTTTCCCAGAGACTCAGCATGTCACGGTGCTCGCTCTCGGCAGAAGCTTTTTTCTGAAAAGGCAACGTACGGCTCCTTCTCCCACAGGGAAGGTGCCAGCCCTGAAAACTAATGCAGTTTTTCACTATCCCTCTGCAGCCTATCCACAGGCACAACAGCTTTGGGGATCTCTGCTTTCCCAGAGACTCAGCATGTCACGGTGCTCGCTCTCGGCAGAAGCTTTTTTCTGAAAAGGCAAACTTACGGCTCCTTCTCCCACAGGGAAGGTGCCAGCCCTGAAAACTAATGCAGTTTTTCACTATCCCTCTGCAGCCTATCCACAGGCACAACAGCTTTGGGGATCTCTGCTTTCCCAGAGACTCAGCATGTCACGGTGCTCGCTCTCGGCAGAAGCTTTTTTCTGAAAAGGCAAACTTACGGCTCCTTCTCCCACAGGGAAGGTGCCAGCCCTGAAAACTAATGCAGTTTTTCACTATCCCTCTGCAGCCTATCCACAGGCACAACAGCTTTTGGGATCTCTGCTTTCCCAGAGACTCAGCATGTCACGGTGCTCGCTCTCGGCAGAAGCTTTTTTCTGAAAAGGCAAACTTACGGGCTCCTTCTCCCACAGGGAAGGTGCCAGCCCTGAAAACTAATGCATTTTTTCACTATCCCTCTGCAGCCTATCCACAGGCACAACAGCTTTTGGGATCTCTGCTTTCCCAGAGACTCAGCATGTCACGGTGCTCGCTCTCGGCAGAAGCTTTTTTCTGAAAAGGCAAACTTACGGCTCCTTCTCCCACAGGGAAGGTGCCAGCCCTGAAAACTAATGCAGTTTTTCACTATCCCTCTGCAGCCTATCCACAGGCACAACAGCTTTGGGGATCTCTGCTTTCCCAGAGACTCAGCATGTCACGGTGCTCGCTCTCGGCAGAAGCTTTTTTCTGAAAAGGCAAACTTACGGCTCCTTCTCCCACAGGGAAGGTGCCAGCCCTGAAAACTAATGCAGTTTTTCACTATCCCTCTGCAGCCTATCCACAGGCACAACAGCTTTGGGGATCTCTGCTTTCCCAGAGACTCAGCATGTCACGGTGCTCGCTCTCGGCAGAAGCTTTTTTCTGAAAAGGCAAACTTACGGCTCCTTCTCCCACAGGGAAGGTGCCAGCCCTGAAAACTAATGCATTTTTTTCACTATCCCTCTGCAGCCTATCCACAGGCACAACAGCTTTTGGGGATCTCTGCTTTCCCCAGAGACTCAGCATGTCACGGTGCTCGCTCTCGGCAGAAGCTTTTTTCTGAAAAGGCAAACTTACGGCTCCTTCTCCCACAGGGAAGGTGCCAGCCCTGAAAACTAATGCAGTTTTTCACTATCCCTCTGCAGCCTATCCACAGGCACAACAGCTTTGGGGATCTCTGCTTTCCCAGAGACTCAGCATGTCACGGTGCTCGCTCTCGGCAGAAGCTTTTTTCTGAAAAGGCAAACTTACGGCTCCTTCTCCCACAGGGAAGGTGCCAGCCCTGAAAACTAATGCATTTTTTCACTATCCCTCTGCAGCCTATCCACAGGCACAACAGCTTTTGGGATCTCTGCTTTCCCAGAGACTCAGCATGTCACGGTGCTCGCTCTCGGCAGAAGCTTTTTTCTGAAAAGGCAAACTTACGGCTCCTTCTCCCACAGGGAAGGTGCCAGCCCTGAAAACTAATGCAGTTTTTCACTATCCCTCTGCAGCCTATCTACAGGCACAACAGCTTTGGGGATCTCTGCTTTCCCAGAGACTCAGCATGTCACGGTGCTCGCTCTCGGCAGAAGCTTTTTTCTGAAAAGGCAAACTTACGGCTCCTTCTCCCACAGGGAAGGTGCCAGCCCTGAAAACTAATGCAGTTTTTCACTATCCCTCTGCAGCCTATCCACAGGCACAACAGCTTTGGGGATCTCTGCTTTCCCAGAGACTCAGCATGTCACGGTGCTCGCTTCTGCCGGCAGAAGCTTTTTCTGAGAAGGCAAAAGTGTCGGCTCCTTCTCCCACAAGGAAGGTGCCAGCCCTGAAAGATCTTGCTGGTATTCACTATCCCTCTGCAGCCTATCCACAGGCACAACAGCTTTGGGGATCTCTGCTTTCCCAGAGACTCAGCATGTCACGGTGCTCGCTCTCGGCAGAAGCTTTTTTCTGAAAAGGCAAACTTACGGCTCCTTCTCCCACAGGGAAGGTGCCAGCCCCTGAAAACTAATGCAGTTTTTCACTATCCCTCTGCAGCCTATCCACAGGCACAACAGCTTTGGGATCTCTGCTTTCCCAGAGACTCAGCATGTCACGGTGCTCGCTCTCGGCAGAAGCTTTTTTCTGAAAAGGCAAACTTACGGCTCCTTCTCCCACAGGGAAGGTGCCAGCCCTGAAAACTAATGCAGTTTTTCACTATCCCTCTGCAGCCTATCCACAGGCACAACAGCTTTTGGGGATCTCTGCTTTCCCAGAGACTCAGCATGTCACGGTGCTCGCTCTCGGCAGAAGCTTTTTTCTGAAAAGGCAAACTTACGGCTCCTTCTCCCACAGGGAAGGTGCCAGCCCTGAAAACTAATGCAGTTTTTCACTATCCCTCTGCAGCCTATCCACAGGCACAACAGCTTTGGGGATCTCTGCTTTCCCAGAGACTCAGCATGTCACGGTGCTCGCTCTCGGCAGAAGCTTTTTTCTGAAAAGGCAAACTTACGGCTCCTTCTCCCACAGGGAAGGTGCCAGCCCTGAAAACTAATGCAGTTTTTCACTATCCCTCTGCAGCCTATCCACAGGCACAACAGCTTTGGGGATCTCTGCTTTCCCAGAGACTCAGCATGTCACGGTGCTCGCTCTCGGCAGAAGCTTTTTTCTGAAAAGGCAAACTTACGGCTCCTTCTCCCACAGGGAAGGTGCCAGCCCTGAAAACTAATGCAGTTTTTCACTATCCCTCTGCAGCCTATCTACAGGCACAACAGCTTTGGGGATCTCTGCTTTCCCAGAGACTCAGCATGTCACGGTGCTCGCTCTCGGCAGAAGCTTTTTTCTGAAAAGGCAAACTTACGGCTCCTTCTCCCACAGGGAAGGTGCCAGCCCTGAAAACTAATGCAGTTTTTCACTATCCCTCTGCAGCCTATCCACAGGCACAACAGCTTTGGGGATCTCTGCTTTCCCAGAGACTCAGCATGTCACGGTGCTCGTTCTCGGGCAGAAGCTTTTTCTGAGAAGGCAAAAGTGTGGCTCCTTCTCCCACAAGGAAGGTGCTAGCCCTGAAAGATCTTGCTGGTATTCACTATCCCTCTGCAGCCTATCCACAGGCACAACAGCTTTGGGGATCTCTGCTTTCCCAGAGACTCAGCATGTCACGGTGCTCGCTCTCGGCAGAAGCTTTTTTCTGAAAAGGCAAACTTACGGCTCCTTCTCCCACAGGGAAGGTGCCAGCCCTGAAAACTAATGCAGTTTTTTCACTATCCCTCTGCAGCCTATCCACAGGCACAACAGCTTTGGGGATCTCTGCTTTCCCAGAGACTCAGCATGTCACGGTGCTCGCTCTCCGGCAGAAGCTTTTTTCTGAAAAGGCAAACTTACGGCTCCTTCTCCCACAGGGAAGGTGCCAGCCCTGAAAACTAATGCAGTTTTTCACTATCCCCTCTGCAGCCTATCCACAGGCACAACAGCTTTTGGGATCTCTGCTTTCCCAGAGACTCAGCATGTCACGGTGCTCGCTCTCGGCAGAAGCTTTTTTCTGAAAAGGCAAACTTACGGGCTCCTTCTCCCACAGGGAAGGTGCCAGCCCTGAAAACTAATGCAGTTTTTCACTATCCCTCTGCAGCCTATCCACAGGCACAACAGCTTTGGGGATCTCTGCTTTCCCAGAGACTCAGCATGTCACGGTGCTCGCTCTCGGCAGAAGCTTTTTTCTGAAAAGGCAAACTTACGGCTCCTTCTCCCACAGGGAAGGTGCCAGCCCTGAAAACTAATGCATTTTTTTCACTATCCATCCCTCTGCAGCCTATCCACAGGCACAACAGCTTTTGGGATCTCTGCTTTCCCAGAGACTCAGCATGTCACGGTGCTCGCTCTCGGCAGAAGCTTTTTTCTGAAAAGGCAAACTTACGGCTCCTTCTCCCACAGGGAAGGTGCCAGCCCTGAAACTAATGCAGTTTTTCACTATCCCTCTGCAGCCTATCCACAGGCACAACAGCTTTTGGGATCTCTGCTTTCCCAGAGACTCAGCATGTCACGGTGCTCGCTCTCGGCAGAAGCTTTTTTCTGAAAAGGCAAACTTACGGCTCCTTCTCCCACAGGGAAGGTGCCAGCCCTGAAAACTAATGCAGTTTTTCACTATCCCTCTGCAGCCTATCCACAGGCACAACAGCTTTGGGGATCTCTGCTTTCCCAGAGACTCAGCATGTCACGGTGCTCGCTCTCGGCAGAAGCTTTTTTCTGAAAAGGCAAACTTACGGCTCCTTCTCCCACAGGGAAGGTGCCAGCCCTGAAAACTAATGCATTTTTTCACTATCCCTCTGCAGCCTATCCACAGGCACAACAGCTTTTGGGATCTCTGCTTTCCCAGAGACTCAGCATGTCACGGTGCTCGCTCTCGGCAGAAGCTTTTTTCTGAAAAGGCAAACTTACGGCTCCTTCTCCCACAGGGAAGGTGCCAGCCCTGAAAACTAATGCAGTTTTTCACTATCCCTCTGCAGCCTATCCACAGGCACAAACAGCTTTGGGGATCTCTGCTTTCCCAGAGACTCAGCATGTCACGGTGCTCGCTCTCGGCAGAAGCTTTTTTCTGAAAAGGCAAACTTACGGCTCCTTCTCCCACAGGGAAGGTGGCAGCCCTGAAAACTAATGCATTTTTTCACTATCCCTCTGCAGCCTATCCACAGGCACAACAGCTTTTGGGATCTCTGCTTTCCCAGAGACTCAGCATGTCACGGTGCTCGCTCTCGGCAGAAGCTTTTTTCTGAAAAGGCAAACTTACGGCTCCTTCTCCCACAGGGAAGGTGCCAGCCCTGAAAACTAATGCAGTTTTTCACTATCCCTCTGCAGCCTATCTACAGGCACAACAGCTTTGGGGATCTCTGCTTTCCCAGAGACTCAGCATGTCACGGTGCTCGCTCTCGGCAGAAGCTTTTTTCTGAAAAGGCAAACTTACGGCTCCTTCTCCCACAGGGAAGGTGCCAGCCCTGAAAACTAATGCAGTTTTTCACTATCCCTCTGCAGCCTATCCACAGGCACAACAGCTTTGGGGATCTCTGCTTTCCCAGAGACTCAGCATGTCACGGTGCTCGTTCTCTCGGCAGAAGCTTTTTCTGAGAAGGCAAAAGTGTGGCTCCTTCTCCCACAAGGAAGGTGCTAGCCCTGAAAGATCTTGCTGGTATTCACTATCCCTCTGCAGCCTATCCACAGGCACAACAGCTTTGGGATCTCTGCTTTCCCAGAGACTCAGCATGTCACGGTGCTCGCTCTCGGCAGAAGCTTTTTTCTGAAAAGGCAAACTTACGGCTCCTTCTCCCACAGGGAAGGTGCCAGCCCTGAAAACTAATGCAGTTTTTCACTATCCCTCTGCAGCCTATCCACAGGCACAACAGCTTTGGGGATCTCTGCTTTCCCAGAGACTCAGCATGTCACGGTGCTCGCTCTCGGCAGAAGCTTTTTTCTGAAAAGGCAAACTTACGGCTCCTTCTCCCACAGGGAAGGTGCCAGCCCTGAAAACTAATGCAGTTTTTCACTATCCCTCTGCAGCCTATCCACAGGCACAACAGCTTTTGGGATCTCTGCTTTCCCAGAGACTCAGCATGTCACGGTGCTCGCTCTCGGCAGAAGCTTTTTTCTGAAAAGGCAAACTTACGGCTCCTTCTCCCACAGGGAAGGTGCCAGCCCTGAAAACTAATGCAGTTTTTCACTATCCCTCTGCAGCCTATCCACAGGCACAACAGCTTTGGGGATCTCTGCTTTCCCAGAGACTCAGCATGTCACGGTGCTCGCTCTCGGCAGAAGCTTTTTTCTGAAAAGGCAAACTTACGGCTCCTTCTCCCACAGGGAAGGTGCCAGCCCTGAAAACTAATGCAGTTTTTCACTATCCCTCTGCAGCCTATCCACAGGCACAACAGCTTTGGGGATCTCTGCTTTCCCAGAGACTCAGCATGTCACGGTGCTCGTTCTCGGCAGAAGCTTTTTCTGAGAAGGCAAAAGTGTGGCTCCTTCTCCCACAAGGAAGGTGCTAGCCCTGAAAGATCTTGCTGGTATTCACTATCCCTCTGCAGCCTATCCACAGGCACAACAGCTTTGGGGATCTCTGCTTTCCCAGAGACTCAGCATGTCACGGTGCTCGCTCTCGGCAGAAGCTTTTTTCTGAAAAGGCAAACTTACGGCTCCTTCTCCCACAGGGAAGGTGCCAGCCCTGAAAACTAATGCAGTTTTTCACTATCCCTCTGCAGCCTATCCACAGGCACAACAGCTTTGGGGATCTCTGCTTTCCCAGAGACTCAGCATGTCACGGTGCTCGCTCTCGGCAGAAGCTTTTTTCTGAAAAGGCAAACTTACGGCTCCTTCTCCCACAGGGAAGGTGCCAGCCCTGAAAACTAATGCATTTTTTCACTATCCCTCTGCAGCCTATCCACAGGCACAACAGCTTTGGGGATCTCTGCTTTCCCAGAGACTCAGCATGTCACGGTGCTCGCTCTCGGCAGAAGCTTTTTTCTGAAAAGGCAAACTTACGGCTCCTTCTCCCACAGGGAAGGTGCCAGCCCTGAAAACTAATGCAGTTTTTCACTATCCCTCTGCAGCCTATCCACAGGCACAACAGCTTTGGGGATCTCTGCTTTCCCAGAGACTCAGCATGTCACGGTGCTCGCTCTCGGCAGAAGCTTTTTTCTGAAAAGGCAAACTTACGGCTCCTTCTCCCACAGGGAAGGTGCCAGCCCTGAAAACTAATGCAGTTTTTCACTATCCCTCTGCAGCCTATCCACAGGCACAACAGCTTTGGGGATCTCTGCTTTCCCAGAGACTCAGCATGTCACGGTGCTCGCTCTCGGCAGAAGCTTTTTTCTGAAAAGGCAAACTTACGGCTCCTTCTCCCACAGGGAAGGTGCCAGCCCTGAAAACTAATGCAGTTTTTCACTATCCCTCTGCAGCCTATCCACAGGCACAACAGCTTTGGGGATCTCTGCTTTCCCAGAGACTCAGCATGTCACGGTGCTCGCTCTCGGCAGAAGCTTTTTTCTGAAAAGGCAAACTTACGGCTCCTTCTCCCACAGGGAAGGTGCCAGCCCTGAAAACTAATGCATTTTTTCACTATCCCTCTGCAGCCTATCCACAGGCACAACAGCTTTGGGGATCTCTGCTTTCCCAGAGACTCAGCATGTCACGGTGCTCGCTCTCGGCAGAAGCTTTTTTCTGAAAAGGCAAACTTACGGCTCCTTCTCCCACAGGGAAGGGTGCCAGCCCTGAAAACTAATGCAGTTTTTCACTATCCCTCTGCAGCCTATCCACAGGCACAACAGCTTTTGGGATCTCTGCTTTCCCAGAGACTCAGCTTGTCACGGTGCTCGCTCTCGGCAGAAGCTTTTTTCTGAAAAGGCAAACTTACGGCTCCTTCTCCCACAGGGAAGGTGCCAGCCCTGAAAACTAATGCAGTTTTTCACTATCCCTCTGCAGCCTATCTACAGGCACAACAGCTTTGGGGATCTCTGCTTTCCCAGAGACTCAGCATGTCACGGTGCTCGCTCTCGGCAGAAGCTTTTTTTCTGAAAAGGCAAACTTACGGCTCCTTCTCCCACAGGGAAGGTGCCAGCCCTGAAAACTAATGCAGTTTTTCACTATCCCTCTGCAGCCTATCCACAGGCACAACAGCTTTGGGGATCTCTGCTTTCCCAGAGACTCAGCATGTCACGGTGCTCGTTCTCGGCAGAAGCTTTTTTCTGAGAAGGCAAAAGTGTGGCTCCTTCTCCCACAAGGAAGGTGCTAGCCCTGAAAGATCTTGCTGGTATTCACTATCCCTCTGCAGCCTATCCACAGGCACAACAGCTTTGGGGATCTCTGCTTTCCCAGAGACTCAGCATGTCACGGTGCTCGCTCTCGGCAGAAGCTTTTTTCTGAAAGGCAAACTTACGGCTCCTTCTCCCACAGGGAAGGTGCCAGCCCTGAAAACTAATGCAGTTTTTCACTATCCCTCTGCAGCCTATCCACAGGCACAACAGCTTTGGGGATCTCTGCTTTCCCAGAGACTCAGCATGTCACGGTGCTCGCTCTCGGCAGAAGCTTTTTTCTGAAAAGGCAAACTTACGGCTCCTTCTCCCACAGGGAAGGTGCCAGCCCTGAAAACTAATGCAGTTTTTCACTATCCCTCTGCAGCCTATCCACAGGCACAACAGCTTTTGGGGATCTCTGCTTTCCCAGAGACTCAGCATGTCACGGTGCTCGCTCTCGGCAGAAGCTTTTTTCTGAAAAGGCAAACTTACGGCTCCTTCTCCCACAGGGAAGGTGCCAGCCCTGAAAACTAATGCAGTTTTTCACTATCCCTCTGCAGCCTATCCACAGGCACAACAGCTTTGGGGATCTCTGCTTTCCCAGAGACTCAGCATGTCACGGTGCTCGCTCTCGGCAGAAGCTTTTTCTGAAAAGGCAAACTTACGGCTCCTTCTCCCACAGGGAAGGTGCCAGCCCTGAAAACTAATGCAGTTTTTCACTATCCCTCTGCAGCCTATCCACAGGCACAACAGCTTTGGGGATCTCTGCTTTCCCAGAGACTCAGCATGTCACGGTGCTCGCTCTCGGCAGAAGCTTTTTTCTGAAAAGGCAAACTTACGGCTCCTTCTCCCACAGGGAAGGTGCCAGCCCTGAAAACTAATGCAGTTTTTCACTATCCCTCTGCAGCCTATCCCACAGGCACAACAGCTTTGGGGATCTCTGCTTTCCCAGAGACTCAGCATGTCACGGTGCTCGCTCTCGGCAGAAGCTTTTTTCTGAAAAGGCAAACTTACGGCTCCTTCTCCCACAGGGAAGGTGCCAGCCCTGAAAACTAATGCATTTTTTCACTATCCCTCTGCAGCCTATCCACAGGCACAACAGCTTTGGGGATCTCTGCTTTCCAGAGACTCAGCATGTCACGGTGCTCGCTCTCGGCAGAAGCTTTTTTCTGAAAAGGCAAACTTACGGCTCCTTCTCCCACAGGGAAGGTGCCAGCCCTGAAAACTAATGCAGTTTTTCACTATCCCTCTGCAGCCTATCCACAGGCACAACAGCTTTGGGGATCTCTGCTTTCCCAGAGACTCAGCATGTCACGGTGCTCGCTCTCGGCAGAAGCTTTTTTCTGAAAAGGCAAACTTACGGCTCCTTCTCCCACAGGGAAGGTGCCAGCCCTGAAAACTAATGCATTTTTTCACTATCCCTCTGCAGCCTATCCACAGGCACAACAGCTTTTGGGATCTCTGCTTTCCCAGAGACTCAGCATGTCACGGTGCTCGCTCTCGGCAGAAGCTTTTTTCTGAAAAGGCAAACTTACGGCTCCTTCTCCCACAGGGAAGGTGCCAGCCCTGAAAACTAATGCAGTTTTTCACTATCCCTCTGCAGCCTATCCACAGGCACAACAGCTTTGGGGATCTCTGCTTTCCCAGAGACTCAGCATGTCACGGTGCTCGCTCTCGGCAGAAGCTTTTTTCTGAAAAGGCAAACTTACGGCTCCTTCTCCCACAGGGAAGGTGCCAGCCCTGAAAACTAATGCAGTTTTTCACTATCCCTCTGCAGCCTATCCACAGGCACAACAGCTTTGGGGATCTCTGCTTTCCCAGAGACTCAGCATGTCACGGTGCTCGCTCTCGGCAGAAGCTTTTTTCTGAAAAGGCAAACTTACGGCTCCTTCTCCCACAGGGAAGGTGCCAGCCCTGAAAACTAATGCAGTTTTTTCACTATCCCTCTGCAGCCTATCCACAGGCACAACAGCTTTGGGGATCTCTGCTTTCCCAGAGACTCAGCATGTCACGGTGCTCGCTCTCGGCAGAAGCTTTTTTCTGAAAAGGCAAACTTACGGCTCCTTCTCCCACTGGTATGGTGCCAGCCCTGAAAACTAATGCATTTTTTCACTATCCCTCTGCAGCCTATCCACAGGCACAACAGCTTTGGGGATCTCTGCTTTCCCAGAGACTCAGCATGTCACGGTGCTCGCTCTCGGCAGAAGCTTTTTTCTGAAAAGGCAAACTTACGGCTCCTTCTCCCACAGGGAAGGTGCCAGCCCTGAAAACTAATGCAGTTTTTCACTATCCCTCTGCAGCCTATCCACAGGCACAACAGCTTTTGGGATCTCTGCTTTCCCAGAGACTCAGCATGTCACGGTGCTCGCTCTCGGCAGAAGCTTTTTTCTGAAAAGGCAAACTTACGGCTCCTTCTCCCACAGGGAAGGTGCCAGCCCTGAAAACTAATGCAGTTTTTCACTATCCCTCTGCAGCCTATCTACAGGCACAACAGCTTTGGGGATCTCTGCTTTCCCAGAGACTCAGCATGTCACGGTGCTCGCTCTCGGCAGAAGCTTTTTTCTGAAAAGGCAAACTTACGGCTCCTTCTCCCACAGGGAAGGTGCCAGCCCTGAAAACTAATGCAGTTTTTCACTATCCCCTCTGCAGCCTATCCACAGGCACAACAGCTTTGGGGATCTCTGCTTTCCCAGAGACTCAGCATGTCACGGTGCTCGTTCTCGGCAGAAGCTTTTTTCTGAGAAGGCAAAAGTGAGGCTCCTTCTCCCACAAGGAAGGTGCTAGCCCTGAAAGATCTTGCTGGTTATTCACTATCCCTCTGCAGCCTATCCACAGCACAACAGCTTTGGGGATCTCTGCTTTCCCAGAGACTCAGCATGTCACGGTGCTCGCTCTCGGCAGAAGCTTTTTTCTGAAAAGGCAAACTTACGGCTCCTTCTCCCACAGGGAAGGTGCCAGCCCTGAAAACTAATGCAGTTTTTCACTATCCCCTCTGCAGCCTATCCACAGGCACAACAGCTTTGGGGGATCTCTGCTTTCCCAGAGACCCCAGCATGTCACGGTGCTCGCTCTCGGCAGAAGCTTTTTTCTGAAAAGGCAAACTTACGGCTCCTTCTCCCACAGGGAAGGTGCCAGCCCTGAAAACTAATGCAGTTTTTCACTATCCCTCTGCAGCCTATCCACAGGCACAACAGCTTTGGGGATCTCTGCTTTCCCAGAGGACTCAGCATGTCACGGTGCTCGCTCTCGGCAGAAGCTTTTTTCTGAAAAGGCAAACTTACGGCTCCTTCTCCCACAGGGAAGGTGCCAGCCCTGAAAACTAATGCAGTTTTTCACTATCCCTCTGCAGCCTATCCACAGCACAACAGCTTTGGGGATCTCTGCTTTCCCAGAGACTCAGCATGTCACGGTGCTCGCTCTCGGCAGAAGCTTTTTTCTGAAGGGAAGTGCAAACTTACGGCTCCTTCTCCCACAGGGAAGTGCCAGCCCTGAAAACTAATGCAGTTTTTCACTATCCCTCTGCAGCCTATCCACAGGCGACAACAGCTTTTGGGATCTCTGCTTTCCCAGAGACTCAGCATGTCACGGTGCCTCGCTCTCGGCAGAAGCTTTTTTTCTGAAAAGGCAAACTTACGGCTCCTTCTCCCACAGGGAAGGTGCCAGCCCTGAAAACTAATGCAGTTTTTCACTATCCCTCTGCAGCCTATCCACAGGCACAACAGCTTTGGGGATCTCTGCTTTCCCAGAGACTCAGCATGTCACGGTGCTCGCTCTCGGCAGAAGCTTTTTTCTGAAAAGGCAAACTTACGGCTCCTTCTCCCACAGGGAAGGTGCCAGCCCTGAAAACTAATGCAGTTTTTCACTATCCCTCTGCAGCCTATCCACAGGCACAACAGCTTTGGGGATCTCTGCTTTCCCAATACTCAGCATGTCACGGTGCTCGCTCTCGGCAGAAGCTTTTTTCTGAAAAGGCAAACTTACGGCTCCCTTCTCCCACAGGGAAGGTGCCAGCCCTGAAAACTAATGCAGTTTTTCACTATCCCTCTGTCTAGCCTATCCACAGGCACAACAGCTTTGGGGATCTCTGCTTTCCCAGAGACTCAGCATGTCACGTGCTCGCTCTCGGCAGAAGCTTTTTTTCTGAAAAGGCAAACTTACGGCTCCTTCTCCCACAGGGAAGGTGCCAGCCCTGAAAACTAATGCAGTTTTTCACTATCCCTGCAGCCTATCCACAGGCACAACAGCTTTGGGGATCTCTGCTTTCCCAGAGACTCAGCATGTCACGGTGCTCGCTCTCGGCAGAAGCTTTTTTCTGAAAAGGCAAACTTACGGCTCCTTCTCCCACAGGGAAGGTGCCAGCCCTGAAAACTAATGCAGTTTTTCACTATCCCTCTGCAGCCTATCCACAGGCACAACAGCTTTTGGGATCTCTGCTTTCCCAGAGACTCAGCATGTCTCGGTGCTCGCTCTCGGCAGAAGCTTTTTTCTGAAAAGGCAAACTTACGGCTCCTTCTCCCACAGGGAAGGTGCCAGCCCTGAAAACTAATGCAGTTTTTCACTATCCCTCTGCAGCCTATCCACAGGCACAACAGCTTTGGGGATCTCTGCTTTCCCAGAGACTCAGCATGTCACGGTGCTCGCTCTCGGCAGAAGCTTTTTTCTGAAAAGGCAAACTTACGGCTCCTTCTCCCACAGGGAAGGTGCTAGCCCTGAAAACTAATGCAGTTTTTCACTATCCCTCTGCAGCCTATCCACAGGCACAACAGCTTTGGGGATCTCTGCTTTCCCAGAGACTCAGCATGTCACGGTGCTCGCTCTCGGCAGAAGCTTTTTTCTGAAAAGGCAAACTTACGGCTCCTTCTCCCACAGGGAAGGTGCCAGCCCTGAAAACTAATGCAGTTTTTCACTATCCCTCTGCAGCCTATCCACAGGCACAACAGCTTTTGGGATCTCTGCTTTCCCAGAGGACTCAGCATGTCACGGTGCTCGTTCTCGGCAGAAGCTTTTTCTGATAAGGCAAAAGTGTGGCTCCTTCTCCCACAAGGAAGGTGCTAGCCCTGAAAGATCTTGCTGGTATTCACTATCCCTCTGCAGCCTATCCACAGGCACAACAGCTTTGGGGATCTCTGCTTTCCCAGAGACTCAGCATGTCACGGTGCTCGCTCTCGGCAGAAGCTTTTTTCTGAAAAGGCAAACTTACGGCTCCTTCTCCCACAGGGAAGGTGCCAGCCCTGAAAACTAATGCAGTTTTTTCACTATCCCTCTGCAGCCTATCCACAGGCACAACAGCTTTGGGGATCTCTGCTTTCCCAGAGACTCAGCATGTCACGGTGCTCGCTCTCGGCAGAAGCTTTTTTCTGAAAAGGCAAACTTACGGCTCCTTCTCCCACAGGGAAGGTGCCAGCCCTGAAAACTAATGCAGTTTTTCACTATCCCTCTGCAGCCTATCCACAGGCACAACAGCTTTGGGGATCTCTGCTTTCCCCAGAGACTCAGCATGTCACGGTGCTCGCTCTCGGCAGAAGCTTTTTTCTGAAAAGGCAAACTTACGGCTCCTTCTCCCACAGGGAAGGTGCCAGCCCTGAAAACTAATGCAGTTTTTCACTATCCCTCTGCAGCCTATCCACAGGCACAACAGCTTTGGGGATCTCTGCTTTCCCAGAGACTCAGCATGTCACGGTGCTCGCTCTCGGCAGAAGCTTTTTTCTGAAAAGGCAAACTTACGGCTCCTTCTCCCACAGGGAAGGTGCCAGCCCTGAAAACTAATGCAGTTTTTCACTATCCCTCTGCAGCCTATCCACAGGCACAACAGCTTTGGGGATCTCTGCTTTCCCAGAGACTCAGCATGTCACGGTGCTCGCTCTCGGCAGAAGCTTTTTTCTGAAAAGGCAAACTTACGGCTCCTTCTCCCACAGGGAAGGTGCCAGCCCTGAAAACTAATGCAGTTTTTCACTATCCCTCTGCAGCCTATCCACAGGCACAACAGCTTTGGGGATCTCTGCTTTCCCAGAGACTCAGCATGTCACGGTGCTCGCTCTCGGCAGAAGCTTTTTTCTGAAAAGGCAAACTTACGGCTCTTCTCCCACAGGGAAGGTGCCAGCCCTGAAAACTAATGCAGTTTTTCACTATCCCTCTGCAGCCTATCCACAGGCACAACAGCTTTGGGGATCTCTGCTTTCCCAGAGACTCAGCATGTCACGGTGCTCGCTCTCGGCAGAAGCTTTTTTCTGAAAAGGCAAACTTACGGCTCCTTCTCCCACAGGGAAGGTGCCAGCCCTGAAAACTAATGCAGTTTTTCACTATCCCTCTGCAGCCTATCCACAGGCACAACAGCTTTGGGGATCTCTGCTTTCCCAGAGACTCAGCATGTCACGGTGCTCGCTCTCGGCAGAAGCTTTTTTCTGAAAAGGCAAACTTACGGCTCCTTCCCCACAGGGAAGGTGCCAGCCCTGAAAACTAATGCAGTTTTTCACTATCCCTCTGCAGCCTATCCACAGGCACAACAGCTTTGGGGATCTCTGCTTTCCCAGAGACTCAGCATGTCACGGTGCTCGTTCTCGGCAGAAGCTTTTTTCTGAAAAGGCAAACTTACGGCTCCTTCTCCCACAGGGAAGGTGCCAGCCCTGAAAACTAATGCAGTTTTTCACTATCCCTCTGCAGCCTATCCACAGGCACAACAGCTTTGGGGATCTCTGCTTTCCCAGAGACTCAGCATGTCACGGTGCTCGCTCTCGGCAGAAGCTTTTTTCTGAAAAGGCAAACTTACGGCTCCTTCTCCCACAGGGAAGGTGCCAGCCCTGAAAACTAATGCAGTTTTTCACTATCCCTCTGCAGCCTATCCACAGGCACAACAGCTTTGGGGATCTCTGCTTTCCCAGAGACTCAGCATGTCACGGTGCTCGCTCTCGGCAGAAGCTTTTTTCTGAAAAGGCAAACTTACGGCTCCTTCTCCCACAGGGAAGGTGCCAGCCCTGAAAACTAATGCAGTTTTTCACTATCCCTCTGCAGCCTATCCACAGCACAACAGCTTTGGGGATCTCTGCTTTCCCAGAGACTCAGCATGTCACGGTGCTCGCTCTCGGCAGAAGCTTTTTTCTGAAAAGGCAAACTTACGGCTCCTTCTCCCACAGGGAAGGTGCCAGCCCTGAAAACTAATGCAGTTTTTCACTATCCCTCTGCAGCCTATCCACAGGCACAACAGCTTTGGGGATCTCTGCTTTCCCAGAGACTCAGCATGTCACGGTGCTCGCTCTCGGCAGAAGCTTTTTTCTGAAAAGGCAAACTTACGGCTCCTTCTCCCACAGGGAAGGTGCCAGCCCTGAAAACTAATGCAGTTTTTCACTATCCCTCTGCAGGCCTATCCACAGGCACAACAGCTTTGGGGATCTCTGCTTTCCCAGAGACTCAGCATGTCACGGTGCTCGCTCTCGGCAGAAGCTTTTTTCTGAAAAGGCAAACTTACGGCTCCTTCTCCCACAGGGAGGTGCCAGCCCTGAAAACTAATGCAGTTTTTCACTATCCCTCTGCACCCTATCCACAGGCACAACAGCTTTGGGGATCTCTGCTTTCCCAGAGACTCAGCATGTCCACGGTGCTCGCTCTCGGCAGAAGCTTTTTTCTGAAAAGGCAAACTTACGGCTCCTTCTCCCACAGGGAAGGTGCCAGCCCTGAAAACTAATGCAGTTTTTCACTATCCCTCTGCAGCCTATCCACAGGCACAACAGCTTTTGGGATCTCTGCTTTCCCAGAGACTCAGCATGTCACGGTGCTCGTTCTCGGCAGAAGCTTTTTCTGAGAAGGCAAAAGTGTGGCTCCTTCTCCCACAAGGAAGGTGCTAGCCCTGAAAGGTCTTGCTGGTATTCACTATCCCTCTGCAGCCTATCCACAGGCACAACAGCTTTGGGGATCTCTGCTTTCCCAGAGACTCTGCATGTCACGGTGCTCGCTCTCGGCAGAAGCTTTTTTCTGAAAAGGCAAACTTACGGCTCCTTCTCCCACAGGGAAGGTGCCAGCCCTGAAAACTAATGCAGTTTTCACTATCCCCCCTGCAGCCTATCCACAGGCACAACAGCTTTGGGGGATCTCTGCTTTCCCAGAGACTCAGCATGTCACGGTGCTCGCTCTCGGCAGAAGCTTTTTTCTGAAAAGGCAAACTTACGGCTCCTTCTCCCACAGGAAGGTGCCAGCCCTGAAAAACTAATGCAGTTTTTCACTATCCCCTCTGCAGCCTATCCACAGGCACAACAGCTTTGGGGATCTCTGCTTTCCCAGAGACTCAGCATGTCACGGTGCTCGCTCTCGGCAGAAGCTTTTTTCTGAAAAGGCAAACTTACGGCTCCTTCTCCCACAGGGAAGGTGCCAGCCCTGAAAACTAATGCAGTTTTTCACTATCCCTCTGCAGCCTATCCACAGGCACAACAGCTTTGGGGATCTCTGCTTTCCCAGAGACTCAGCATGTCACGGTGCTCGCTCTCGGCAGAAGCTTTTTTCTGAAAAGGCAAACTTACGGCTCCTTCTCCCACAGGGAAGGTGCCAGCCCTGAAAACTAATGCAGTTTTTCACTATCCCTCTGCAGCCTATCCACAGGCACAACAGCTTTGGGGATCTCTGCTTTCCCAGAGACTCAGCATGTCACGGTGCTCGCTCTCGGCAGAAGCTTTTTTCTGAAAAGGCAAACTTACGGCTCCTTCTCCCACAGGGAAGGTGCCAGCCCTGAAAACTAATGCAGTTTTTCACTATCCCTCTGCAGCCTATCCACAGGCACAACAGCTTTGGGGATCTCTGCTTTCCCAGAGACTCAGCATGTCACGGTGCTCGCTCTCGGCAGAAGCTTTTTTCTGAAAAGGCAAACTTACGGCTCCTTCTCCCACAGGGAAGGTGCCAGCCCTGAAAACTAATGCAGTTTTTCACTATCCCTCTGCAGCCTATCCACAGGCACAACAGCTTTGGGGATCTCTGCTTTCCCAGAGACTCAGCATGTCACGGTGCTCGCTCTCGGCAGAAGCTTTTTTCTGAAAAGGCAAACTTACGGCTCCTTCTCCCACAGGGAAGGTGGCCAGCCCTGAAAACTAATGCAGTTTTTCACTATCCCTCTGCAGCCTATCCACAGGCACAACAGCTTTGGGGATCTCTGCTTTCCCAGAGACTCAGCATGTCACGGTGCTCGCTCTCGGCAGAAGCTTTTTTCTGAAAAGGCAAACTTACGGCTCCTTCTCCCACAGGGAAGGTGCCAGCCCTGAAAACTAATGCAGTTTTTCACTATCCCTCTGCAGCCTATCCACAGGCACAACAGCTTTGGGGATCTCTGCTTTCCCAGAGACTCAGCATGTCACGGTGCTCGTTCTCGGCAGAAGCTTTTTTCTGAAAAGGCAAACTTACGGCTCCTTCTCCCACAGGGAAGGTGCCAGCCCTGAAAACTAATGCAGTTTTTCACTATCCCTCTGCAGCCTATCCACAGGCACAACAGCTTTTGGGGATCTCTGCTTTCCCAGAGACTCAGCATGTCACGGTGCTCGCTCTCGGCAGAAGCTTTTTTCTGAAAAGGCAAACTTACGGCTCCTTCTCCCACCGGAAGGTGCCAGCCCTGAAAACTAATGCAGTTTTTCACTATCCCTCTGCAGCCTATCCACAGGCTCAACAGCTTTGGGGATCTCTGCTTTCCCAGAGACTCAGCATGTCACGGTGCTCGCTCTCGGCAGAAGCTTTTTTCTGAAAAGGCAAACTTACGGCTCCTTCTCCCACAGGGAAGGTGCCAGCCCTGAAAACTAATGCAGTTTTTTCACTATCCCTCTGCAGCCTATCCACAGGCACAACAGCTTTGGGGATCTCTGCTTTCCCAGAGACTCAGCATGTCACGGTGCTCGCTCTCGGCAGAAGCTTTTTTCTGAAAAGGCAAACTTACGGCTCCTTCTCCCACAGGAAGGTGCCAGCCCTGAAAACTAATGCAGTTTTTCACTATCCCTCTGCAGCCTATCCACAGGCACAACAGCTTTGGGGATCTCTGCTTTCCCAGAGACTCAGCATGTCACGGTGCTCGCTCTCGGCAGAAGCTTTTTTCTGAAAAGGCAAACTTACGGCTCCTTCTCCCACAGGGAAGGTGCCAGCCCTGAAAACTAATGCAGTTTTTCACTATCCCTCTGCACCCTATCCACAGGCACAACAGCTTTGGGGATCTCTGCTTTCCCAGAGACTCAGCATGTCACGGTGCTCGCTCTCGGCAGAAGCTTTTTTCTGAAAAGGCAAACTTACGGCTCCTTCTCCCACAGGGAAGGTGCCAGCCCTGAAAACTAATGCAGTTTTTCACTATCCCTCTGCAGCCTATCCACAGGCACAACAGCTTTTGGGATCTCTGCTTTCCCAGAGACTCAGCATGTCACGGTGCTCGCTCTCGGCAGAAGCTTTTTTCTGAAAAGGCAAACTTACCGGCTCCTTCTCCCACAGGGAAGGTGCCAGCCCTGAAAACTAATGCAGTTTTTCACTATCCCTCTGCACCCTATCCACAGGCACAACAGCTTTGGGGATCTCTGCTTTCCCAGAGACTCAGCATGTCACGGTGCTCGCTCTCGGCAGAAGCTTTTTCTGAAAAGGCAAACTTACGGCTCCTTCTCCCACAGGGAAGGTGCCAGCCCTGAAAACTAATGCAGTTTTTCACTATCCCTCTGCAGCCTATCCACAGGCACAACAGCTTTGGGGATCTCTGCTTTCCCAGAGACTCAGCATGTCACGGTGCTCGCTCTCGGCAGAAGCTTTTTTCTGAAAAGGCAAACTTACGGCTCCTTCTCCCAGGGAAGGTGCCAGCCCTGAAAACTAATGCAGTTTTTCACTATCCCTCTGCAGCCTATCCACAGGCACAACAGCTTTTGGGATCTCTGCTTTCCCAGAGCCCTCTGCATGTCACGGTGCTCGCTCTCGGCAGAAGCTTTTTTCTGAAAAGGCAAACTTACGGCTCCTTCTCCCACAGGGAAGGTGCCAGCCCTGAAAACTAATGCAGTTTTTCACTATCCCTCTGCAGCCTATCCACAGGCACAACAGCTTTGGGGATCTCTGCTTTCCCAGAGACTCAGCATGTCACGGTGCTCGCTCTCGGCAGAAGCTTTTTTCTGAAAAGGCAAACTTACGGCTCCTTCTCCCACAGGGAAGGTGCCAGCCCTGAAAACTAATGCAGTTTTTCACTATCCCTCTGCAGCCTATCCACAGGCACAACAGCTTTGGGGATCTCTGCTTTCCCAGAGACTCAGCATGTCACGGTGCTCGTTCTCGGCAGAAGCTTTTTTCTGAAAAGGCAAACTTACGGCTCCTTCTCCCACAGGGAAGGTGCCAGCCCTGAAAACTAATGCAGTTTTTTCACTATCCCTCTGCAGCCTATCCACAGGCACAACAGCTTTGGGGATCTCTGCTTTCCCAGAGACTCAGCATGTCACGGTGCTCGCTCTCGGCAGAAGCTTTTTTCTGAAAAGGCAAACTTACGGCTCCTTCTCCCACAGGGAAGGTGCCAGCCCTGAAAACTAATGCAGTTTTTCACTATCCCTCTGCAGCCTATCCACAGGCACAACAGCTTTGGGGATCTCTGCTTTCCCAGAGACTCAGCATGTCACGGTGCTCGCTCTCGGCAGAAGCCTTTTTCTGAAAAGGCAAACTTAACGGCTCCTTCTCCCCACAGGGAAGGTGCCAGCCCTGAAAACTAATGCAGTTTTTCACTATCCCTCTGCAGCCTATCCACAGGCACAACAGCTTTTGGGATCTCTGCTTTCCCAGAGACTCAGCATGTCACGGTGCTCGCTCTCGGCAGAAGCTTTTTTCTGAAAAGGCAAACTTACGGCTCCTTCTCCCACAGGGAAGGTGCCAGCCCTGAAAACTAATGCAGTTTTTCACTATCCCTCTGCAGCCTATCCACAGGCACAACAGCTTTTGGGATCTCTGCTTTCCCAGAGACTCAGCATGTCACGGTGCTCGCTCTCGGCAGAAGCTTTTTTCTGAAAAGGCAAACTTACGGCTCCTTCTCCCACAGGGAAGGTGCCAGCCCTGAAAACTAATGCAGTTTTTCACTATCCCTCTGCAGCCTATCCACAGGCACAACAGCTTTGGGGATCTCTGCTTTCCCAGAGACTCAGCATGTCACGGTGCTCGCTCTCGGCAGAAGCTTTTTTCTGAAAAGGCAAACTTACGGCTCCTTCTCCCACAGGGAAGGTGCCAGCCCTGAAAACTAATGCAGTTTTTCACTATCCCTCTGCAGCCTATCCACAGGCACAACAGCTTTTGGGATCTCTGCTTTCCCAGAGACTCAGCATGTCACGGTGCTCGTTCTCGGCAGAAGCTTTTTTCTGAGAAGGCAAAAGTGTGGCTCCTTCTCCCACAAGGAAGGTGCTAGCCCTGAAAGATCTTGCTGGTATTCACTATCCCTCTGCAGCCTATCCACAGGCACAACAGCTTTGGGGATCTCTGCTTTCCCAGAGACTCAGCATGTCACGGTGCTCGCTCTCGGCAGAAGCTTTTTTCTGAAAAGGGCAAACTTACGGCTCCTTCTCCCACAGGGAAGGTGCCAGCCCTGAAAACTAATGCAGTTTTTCACTATCCCTCTGCAGCCTATCCACAGGCACAACAGCTTTGGGGATCTCTGCTTTCCCAGAGACTCAGCATGTCACGGTGCTCGCTCTCGGCAGAAGCTTTTTTCTGAAAAGGCAAACTTACGGCTCCTTCTCCCACAGGGAAGGTGCCAGCCCTGAAAACTAATGCAGTTTTTCACTATCCCTCTGCAGCCTATCCACAGGCACAACAGCTTTGGGGATCTCTGCTTTCCCAGAGACTCCAGCATGTCACGGTGCTCGCTCTCGGCAGAAGCTTTTTTTCTGAAAAGGGCAAACTTACGGCTCCTTCTCCCACAGGGAAGGTGCCAGCCCTGAAAACTAATGCAGTTTTTCACTATCCCTCTGCAGCCTATCCACAGGCACAACAGCTTTGGGGATCTCTGCTTTCCCAGAGACTCAGCATGTCACGGTGCTCGCTCTCGGCAGAAGCTTTTTCTGAAAAGGCAAACTTACGGCTCCTTCTCCCACAGGGAAGGTGCCAGCCCTGAAAACTAATGCAGTTTTTCACTATCCCTCTGCAGCCTATCCACAGGCACAACAGCTTTGGGGATCTCTGCTTTCCCAGAGACTCAGCATGTCTCGGTGCTCGCTCTCGGCAGAAGCTTTTTTCTGAAAAGGCAAACTTACGGCTCCTTCTCCCACAGGGAAGGTGCCAGCCCTGAAAACTAATGCAGTTTTTCACTATCCCTCTGCAGCCTATCCACAGGCACAACAGCTTTGGGATCTCTGCTTTCCCAGAGACTCAGCATGTCACGGTGCTCGCTCTCGGCAGAAGCTTTTTCTGAAAAGGCAAACTTACGGCTCCTTCTCCCACAGGGAAGGTGCCAGCCCTGAAAACTAATGCAGTTTTTCACTATCCCTCTGCACCCTATCCACAGGCACAACAGCTTTGGGGATCTCTGCTTTCCCAGAGACTCAGCATGTCACGGTGCTCGCTCTCGGCAGAAGCTTTTTTCTGAAAAGGCAAACTTACGGCTCTTCTCCCACAGGGAAGGTGCCAGCCCTGAAAACTAATGCAGTTTTTCACTATCCCTCTGCAGCCTATCCACAGGCACAACAGCTTTTGGGATCTCTGCTTTCCCAGAGACTCAGCATGTCACGGTGCTCGCTCTCGGCAGAAGCTTTTTTCTGAAAAGGCAAACTTACGGCTCCTTCTCCCACAGGGAAGGTGCCAGCCCTGAAAACTAATGCAGTTTTTCACTATCCCTCTGCAGCCTATCCACAGGCACAACAGCTTTGGGGATCTCTGCTTTCCCAGAGACTCAGCATGTCACGGTGCTCGCTCTCGGCAGAAGCTTTTTTCTGAAAAGGCAAACTTACGGCTCCTTCTCCCACAGGGAAGGTGCCAGCCCTGAAAACTAATGCAGTTTTTCACTATCCCTCTGCAGCCTATCCACAGGCACAACAGCTTTGGGGATCTCTGCTTTCCCAGAGACTCAGCATGTCACGGTGCTCGTTCTCGGCAGAAGCTTTTTTCTGAAAAGGCAAACTTACGGCTCCTTCTCCCACAGGGAAGGTGCCAGCCCTGAAAACTAATGCAGTTTTCACTATCCCTCTGCAGCCTATCCACAGGCACAACAGCTTTGGGGATCTCTGCTTTCCCAGAGACTCAGCATGTCACGGTGCTCGCTCTCGGCAGAAGCTTTTTTCTGAAAAGGCAAACTTACGGCTCCCTTCTCCCACAGGGAAGGTGCCAGCCCTGAAAACTAATGCAGTTTTTCACTATCCCTCTGCAGCCTATCCACAGGCACAACAGCTTTGGGGATCTCTGCTTTCCCAGAGACTCAGCATGTCACGGTGCTCGCTCTCGGCAGAAGCTTTTTTTCTGAAAAGGCAAACTTACGGCTCCTTCTCCCACAGGGAAGGTGCCAGCCCTGAAAACTAATGCAGTTTTTCACTATCCCTCTGCAGCCTATCCACAGGCACAACAGCTTTGGGGATCTCTGCTTTCCCAGAGACTCAGCATGTCACGGTGCTCGCTCTCGGCAGAAGCTTTTTTCTGAAAAGGCAAACTTACGGCTCCTTCTCCCACAGGGAAGGTGCCAGCCCTGAAAACTAATGCAGTTTTTCACTATCCCTCTGCAGCCTATCCACAGGCACAACAGCTTTGGGGATCTCTGCTTTCCCAGAGACTCAGCATGTCACGGTGCTCGCTCTCGGCAGAAGCTTTTTTCTGAAAAGGCAAACTTACGGCTCCTTCTCCCACAGGGAAGGTGCCAGCCCTGAAAACTAATGCAGTTTTTCACTATCCCTCTGCAGCCTATCCACAGGCACAACAGCTTTGGGGATCTCTGCTTTCCCAGAGAGACTCAGCATGTCACGGTGCTCGCTCTCGGCAGAAGCTTTTTTCTGAAAAGGCAAACTTACGGCTCCTTCTCCCACAGGGAAGGTGCCCAGCCCTGAAAACTAATGCAGTTTTTCACTATCCCTCTGCAGCCTATCCACAGGCACAACAGCTTTGGGGATCTCTGCTTTCCCAGAGACTCAGCATGTCACGGTGCTCGCTCTCGGCAGAAGCTTTTTTCTGAAAAGGCAAACTTACGGCTCCTTCTCCCACAGGGAAGGTGCCAGCCCTGAAAACTAATGCAGTTTTTCACTATCCCTCTGCAGCCTATCCACAGGCACAACAGCTTTGGGGATCTCTGCTTTCCCAGAGACTCAGCATGTCACGGTGCTCGCTCTCGGCAGAAGCTTTTTTCTGAAAAGGCAAACTTACGGCTCCTTCTCCCACAGGGAAGGTGCCAGCCCTGAAAACTAATGCAGTTTTTCACTATCCCTCTGCAGCCTATCCACAGGCACAACAGCTTTTGGGATCTCTGCTTTCCCAGAGACTCAGCATGTCACGGTGCTCGTTCTCGGCAGAAGCTTTTTCTGAGAAGGCAAAAGTGTGGCTCCTTCTCCCACAAGGAAGGTGCTAGCCCTGAAAGATCTTGCTGGTATTCACTATCCCTCTGCAGCCTATCCACAGGCACAACAGCTTTGGGGATCTCTGCTTTCCCAGAGACTCAGCATGTCACGGTGCTCGTTCTCGGCAGAAGCTTTTTTCTGAAAAGGCAAACTTACGGCTCCTTCTCCCACAGGGAAGGTGCCAGCCCTGAAAACTAATGCAGTTTTTCACTATCCCTCTGCAGCCTATCCACAGGCACAACAGCTTTGGGGATCTCTGCTTTCCCAGAGACTCAGCATGTCACGGTGCTCGCTCTCGGCAGAAGCTTTTTTCTGAAAAGGCAAACTTACGGCTCCTTCTCCCACAGGGAAGGTGCCAGCCCTGAAAACTAATGCAGTTTTTCACTATCCCTCTGCAGCCTATCCACAGGCACAACAGCTTTGGGGATCTCTGCTTTCCCAGAGACTCAGCATGTCACGGTGCTCGCTCTCGGCAGAAGCTTTTTTCTGAAAAGCCAAACTTACGGCTCCTTCTCCCACAGGGAAGGTGCCAGCCCTGAAAACTAATGCAGTTTTTTCACTATCCCTCTGCAGCCTATCCACAGGCACAACAGCTTTTGGGATCTCTGCTTTCCCAGAGACTCAGCATGTCACGGTGCTCGCTCTCGGCAGAAGCTTTTTCTGAAAAGGCAAACTTACGGCTCCTTCTCCCACAGGGAAGGTGCCAGCCTGAAAACTAATGCAGTTTTTCACTATCCCTCTGCACCCTATCCACAGGCACAACAGCTTTGGGGATCTCTGCTTTCCCAGAGACTCAGCATGTCACGGTGCTCGCTCTCGGCAGAAGCTTTTTTCTGAAAAGGCAAACTTACGGCTCCTTCTCCCACAGGGAAGGTGCCAGCCCTGAAAACTAATGCAGTTTTTCACTATCCCTCTGCAGCCTATCCACAGGCACAACAGCTTTGGGGATCTCTGCTTTCCCAGAGACTCAGCATGTCACGGTGCTCGCTCTCGGCAGAAGCTTTTTTTCTGAAAAGGCAAACTTACGGCTCCTTCTCCCACAGGGAAGGTGCCAGCCCTGAAAACTAATGCAGTTTTTCACTATCCCTCTGCAGCCTATCCACAGGCACAACAGCTTTTGGGATCTCTGCTTTCCCAGAGACTCAGCATGTCACGGTGCTCGCTCTCGGCAGAAGCTTTTTTCTGAAAAGGCAAACTTACGGCTCCTTCTCCCTACAGGGAAGGTGCCAGCCCTGAAAACTAATGCAGTTTTTCACTATCCCTCTGCAGCCTATCCACAGGCACAACAGCTTTTGGGATCTCTGCTTTCCCAGAGACTCAGCATGTCACGGTGCTCGCTCTCGGCAGAAGCTTTTTTCTGAAAAGGCAAACTTACGGCTCCCTTCTCCCACAGGGAAGGTGCCAGCCCTGAAAACTAATGCAGTTTTTCACTATCCCTCTGCAGCCTATCCACAGGCACAACAGCTTTGGGGATCTCTGCTTTCCCAGAGACTCAGCATGTCACGGTGCTCGCTCTCGGCAGAAGCTTTTTTCTGAAAAGGCAAACTTACGGCACCTTCTCCCACAGGGAAGGTGCCAGCCCTGAAAACTAATGCAGTTTTTCACTATCCCTCTGCAGCCTATCCACAGGCACAACAGCTTTTGGGATCTCTGCTTTCCCAGAGACTCAGCATGTCACGGTGCTCGTTCTCGGCAGAAGCTTTTTCTGAGAAGGCAAAAGTGTGGCTCCTTCTCCCACAAGGAAGGTGCTAGCCCTGAAAGATCTTGCTGGTATTCACTATCCCTCTGCAGCCTATCCACAGGCACAACAGCTTTGGGGATCTCTGCTTTCCCAGAGACTCAGCATGTCACGGTGCTCGCTCTCGGCAGAAGCTTTTTTCTGAAAAGGCAAACTTACGGCTCCTTCTCCCACAGGGAAGGTGCCAGCCCTGAAAACTAATGCAGTTTTTCACTATCCCTCTGCAGCCTATCCACAGGCACAACAGCTTTGGGGATCTCTGCTTTCCCAGAGACTCAGCATGTCACGGTGCTCGCTCTCGGCAGAAGCTTTTTTCTGAAAAGGCAAACTTACGGCTCCTTCTCCCACAGGGAAGGTGCCAGCCCTGAAAACTAATGCAGTTTTTCACTATCCCTCTGCAGCCTATCCACAGGCACAACAGCTTTGGGGATCTCTGCTTTCCCAGAGACTCAGCATGTCACGGTGCTCGCTCTCGGCAGAAGCTTTTTTCTGAAAAGGCAAACTTACGGCTCCTTCTCCCACAGGGAAGGTGCCAGCCCTGAAAACTAATGCAGTTTTTCACTATCCCTCTGCAGCCTATCCACAGGCACAACAGCTTTGGGGATCTCTGCTTTCC
Source organism: Astur gentilis (assembly GCF_929443795.1). Taxonomy (NCBI): domain Eukaryota; kingdom Metazoa; phylum Chordata; class Aves; order Accipitriformes; family Accipitridae; genus Astur; species Astur gentilis. The sequence goes on from NW_026060924.1 coordinate 25,934, forward strand.
CAGAGACTCAGCATGTCACGGTGCTCGCTCTCGGCAGAAGCTTTTTTCTGAAAAGGCAAACTTACGGCTCCTTCTCCCACAGGGAAGGTGCCAGCCCTGAAAACTAATGCAGTTTTTCACTATCCCTCTGCAGCCTATCCACAGGCACAACAGCTTTGGGGATCTCTGCTTTCCCAGAGACTCAGCATGTCTCGGTGCTCGCTCTCGGCAGAAGCTTTTTTCTGAAAAGGCAAACTTACGGCTCCTTCTCCCACAGGGAAGGTGCCAGCCCTGAAAACTAATGCAGTTTTTCACTATCCCCACTGCAGCCTATCCACAGGCACAACAGCTTTGGGGATCTCTGCTTTCCCAGAGACTCAGCATGTCACGGTGCTCGCTCTCGGCAGAAGCTTTTTTCTGAAAAGGCAAACTTACGGCTCCTTCTCCCACAGGGAAGGTGCCAGCCCTGAAAACTAATGCAGTTTTTCACTATCCCTCTGCAGCCTATCCACAGGCACAAAAGCTTTGGGGATCTCTGCTTTCCCAGAGACTCAGCATGTCACGGTGCTCGCTCTCGGCAGAAGCTTTTTTCTGAAAAGGCAAACTTACGGCTCCTTCTCCCACAGGGAAGGTGCCAGCCCTGAAAACTAATGCAGTTTTTCACTATCCCTCTGCAGCCTATCCACAGGCACAACAGCTTTGGGATCTCTGCTTTCCCAGAGACTCAGCATGTCACGGTGCCTCGCTCTCGGCAGAAGCTTTTTTCTGAAAAGGCAAACTTACGGCTCCTTCTCCCACAGGGAAGGTGCCAGCCCTGAAAACTAATGCAGTTTTTCACTATCCCTCTGCAGCCTATCCACAGGCACAACAGCTTTGGGGATCTCTGCTTTCCCAGAGACTCAGCATGTCACGGTGCTCGCTCTCGGCAGAAGCTTTTTTCTGAAAAGGCAAACTTACGGCTCCCTTCTCCCACAGGGAAGGTGCCAGCCCTGAAAACTAATGCAGTTTTTCACTATCCCTCTGCAGCCTATCCACAGGCACAACAGCTTTGGGGATCTCTGCTTTCCCAGAGACTCAGCATGTCACGGTGCTCGTTCTCGGCAGAAGCTTTTTTCTGAAAAGGCAAACTTACGGCTCCTTCTCCCACAGGGAAGGTGCCAGCCCTGAAAAACTAATGCAGTTTTTCACTATCCCTCTGCAGCCTATCCACAGGCACAACAGCTTTGGGGATCTCTGCTTTCCCAGAGACTCAGCATGTCACGGTGCTCGCTCTCGGCAGAAGCTTTTTTCTGAAAAGGCAAACTTACGGCTCCTTCTCCCACAGGGAAGGTGCCAGCCCTGAAAACTAATGCAGTTTTTCACTATCCCTCTGCAGCCTATCCACAGGCACAACAGCTTTGGGGATCTCTGCTTTCCCAGAGACTCAGCATGTCACGGTGCTCGCTCTCGGCAGAAGCTTTTTTCTGAAAAGGCAAACTTACGGCTCCTTCTCCCACAGGGAAGGTGCCAGCCCTGAAAACTAATGCAGTTTTTCACTATCCCTCTGCAGCCTATCCACAGGCACAACAGCTTTGGGGATCTCTGCTTTCCCAGAGACTCAGCATGTCACGGTGCTCGCTCTCGGCAGAAGCTTTTTTCTGAAAAGGCAAACTTACGGCTCCTTCTCCCACAGGGAAGGTGCCAGCCCTGAAAACTAATGCAGTTTTTCACTATCCCTCTGCAGCCTATCCACAGGCACAACAGCTTTGGGGATCTCTGCTTTCCCAGAGACTCAGCATGTCACGGTGCTCGCTCTCGGCAGAAGCTTTTTTCTGAAAAGGCAAACTTACGGCTCCTTCTCCCACAGGGAAGGTGCCAGCCCTGAAAACTAATGCAGTTTTTCACTATCCCTCTGCAGCCTATCCACAGGCACAACAGCTTTGGGGATCTCTGCTTTCCCAGAGACTCAGCATGTCACGGTGCTCGCTCTCGGCAGAAGCTTTTTTCTGAAAAGGCAAACTTACGGCTCCTTCTCCCACAGGGAAGGTGCCAGCCCTGAAAACTAATGCAGTTTTTCACTATCCCTCTGCCAGCCTATCCACAGGCACAACAGCTTTGGGGATCTCTGCTTTCCCAGAGACTCAGCATGTCACGGTGCTCGCTCTCGGCAGAAGCTTTTTTTCTGAAAAGGCAAACTTACCGGCTCCTTCTCCCACAGGGAAGGTGCCAGCCCTGAAAACTAATGCAGTTTTTCACTATCCCTCTGCAGCCTATCCACAGGCACAACAGCTTTGGGGATCTCTGCTTTCCCAGAGACTCAGCATGTCACGGTGCTCGCTCTCGGCAGAAGCTTTTTTCTGAAAAGGCAAACTTACGGCTCCTTCTCCCACAGGGAAGGTGCCAGCCCTGAAAACTAATGCAGTTTTTCACTATCCCTCTGCACCCTATCCACAGGCACAACAGCTTTGGGGATCTCTGCTTTCCCAGAGACTCAGCATGTCACGGTGCTCGCTCTCGGCAGAAGCTTTTTTCTGAAAAGGCAAACTTACGGCTCCTTCTCCCACAGGGAAGGTGCCAGCCCTGAAAACTAATGCAGTTTTTCACTATCCCTCTGCAGCCTATCCACAGGCACAACAGCTTTTGGGATCTCTGCTTTCCCAGAGACTCAGCATGTCACGGTGCTCGTTCTCGGCAGAAGCTTTTTCTGAGAAGGCAAAAGTGTGGCTCCCTTCTCCCACAAGGAAGGTGCTAGCCCTGAAAGATCTTGCTGGTAATTCACTATCCCTCTGCAGCCTATCCACAGGCACAACAGCTTTGGGGATCTCTGCTTTCCCAGAGACTCAGCATGTCACGGTGCTCGCTCTCGGCAGAAGCTTTTTCTGAAAAGGCAAACTTACGGCTCCTTCTCCCACAGGGAAGGTGCCAGCCCTGAAAACTAATGCAGTTTTTCACTATCCCTCTGCAGCCTATCCACAGGCACAACAGCTTTGGGGATCTCTGCTTTCCCAGAGACTCAGCATGTCACGGTGCTCGCTCTCGGCAGAAGCTTTTTTCTGAAAAGGCAAACTTACGGCTCCTTCTCCCACAGGGAAGGTGCCAGCCCTGAAAACTAATGCAGTTTTTCACTATCCCTCTGCAGCCTATCCACAGGCACAACAGCTTTGGGGATCTCTGCTTTCCCAGAGACTCAGCATGTCACGGTGCTCGCTCTCGGCAGAAGCTTTTTTCTGAAAAGGCAAACTTACGGCGTCCTTCTCCCACAGGGAAGGTGCCAGCACCTGAAAACTAATGCAGTTTTTCACTATCCCCTCTGCAGCCTATCCACAGGCACAACAGCTTTGGGGATCTCTGCTTTCCCAGAGACTCAGCATGTCACGGTGCTCGCTCTCGGCAGAAGCTTTTTTCTGAAAAGGCAAACTTACGGCTCCTTCTCCCACAGGGAAGGTGCCAGCCCTGAAAACTAATGCAGTTTTTCACTATCCCTCTGCAGCCTATCCACAGGCACAACAGCTTTGGGGATCTCTGCTTTCCCAGAGACTCAGCATGTCACGGTGCTCGCTCTCGGCAGAAGCTTTTTTCTGAAAAGGCAAACTTACGGCTCCTTCTCCCACAGGGAAGGTGCCAGCCCTGAAAACTAATGCAGTTTTTCACTATCCCTCTGCAGCCTATCCACAGGCACAACAGCTTTGGGGATCTCTGCTTTCCCAGAGACTCAGCATGTCACGGTGCTCGCTCTCGGCAGAAGCTTTTTTCTGAAAAGGCAAACTTACGGCTCCTTCTCCCACAGGGAAGGTGCCAGCCCTGAAAACTAATGCAGTTTTTCACTATCCCTCTGCAGCCTATCCACAGGCACAACAGCTTTGGGGATCTCTGCTTTCCCAGAGACTCAGCATGTCACGGTGCTCGCTCTCGGCAGAAGCTTTTTTCTGAAAAGGCAAACTTACGGCTCCTTCTCCCACAGGGAAGGTGCCAGCCCTGAAAACTAATGCAGTTTTTCACTATCCCTCTGCAGCCTATCCACAGGCACAACAGCTTTGGGGATCTCTGCTTTCCCAGAGACTCAGCATGTCACGGTGCTCGCTCTCGGCAGAAGCTTTTTTCTGAAAAGGCAAACTTACGGCTCCTTCTCCCACAGGGAAGGTGCCAGCCCTGAAAACTAATGCAGTTTTTCACTATCCCTCTGCAGCCTATCCACAGGCACAACAGCTTTGGGGATCTCTGCTTTCCCAGAGACTCAGCATGTCACGGTGCTCGTTCTCGGCAGAAGCTTTTTTCTGAAAAGGCAAACTTACGGCTCCTTCTCCCACAGGGAAGGTGCCAGCCCTGAAAACTAATGCAGTTTTTCACTATCCCTCTGCAGCCTATCCACAGGCACAACAGCTTTGGGGATCTCTGCTTTCCCAGAGACTCAGCATGTCACGGTGCTCGCTCTCGGCAGAAGCTTTTTTCTGAAAAGGCAAACTTACGGCTCCTTCTCCCACAGGGAAGGTGCCAGCCCTGAAAACTAATGCAGTTTTTCACTATCCCTCTGCAGCCTATCCACAGGCACAACAGCTTTGGGGATCTCTGCTTTCCCAGAGACTCAGCATGTCACGGTGCTCGCTCTCGGCAGAAGCTTTTTTCTGAAAAGGCAAACTTACGGCTCCTTCTCCCACAGGGAAGGTGCCAGCCCTGAAAACTAATGCAGTTTTTCACTATCCCTCTGCAGCCTATCCACAGGCACAACAGCTTTGGGGATCTCTGCTTTCCCAGAGACTCAGCATGTCACGGTGCTCGCTCTCGGCAGAAGCTTTTTTCTGAAAAGGCAAACTTACGGCTCCTTCTCCCACAGGGAAGGTGCCAGCCCTGAAAACTAATGCAGTTTTTCACTATCCCTCTGCAGCCTATCCACAGGCACAACAGCTTTGGGGATCTCTGCTTTCCCAGAGACTCAGCATGTCACGGTGCTCGCTCTCGGCAGAAGCTTTTTTCTGAAAAGGCAAACTTTACGGCTCCTTCTCCCACAGGGAAGGTGCCAGCCCTGAAAACTAATGCAGTTTTTCACTATCCCTCTGCAGCCTATCCACAGGCACAACAGCTTTGGGGATCTCTGCTTTCCCAGAGACTCAGCGTGTCACGGTGCTCGCTCTCGGCAGAAGCTTTTTTCTGAAAAGGCAAACTTACGGCTCCTTCTCCCACAGGGAAGGTGCCAGCCCTGAAAACTAATGCAGTTTTTCACTATCCCTCTGCAGCCTATCCACAGGCACAACAGCTTTTGGGATCTCTGCTTTCCCAGAGACTCAGCATGTCACGGTGCTCGCTCTCGGCAGAAGCTTTTTTCTGAAAAGGCAAACTTACGGGCTCCTTCTCCCACAGGGAAGGTGCCAGCCCTGAAAACTAATGCAGTTTTTCACTACCCTCTGCAGCCTATCCACAGGCACAACAGCTTTTGGGATCTCTGCTTTCCCAGAGACTCAGCATGTCACG
>NW_026060925.1:0-52259 GCF_929443795.1 Astur gentilis
GGTGCCAGCCCTGAAAACTAATGCAGTTTTTCACTATCCCTCTGCAGCCTATCCACAGGCACAACAGCTTTGGGGATCTCTGCTTTCCCAGAGACTCAGCATGTCACGGTGCTCGCTGTCGGCAGAAGCTTTTTTCTGAAAAGGCAAACTTACGGCTCCTTCTCCCACAGGGAAGGTGCCAGCCCTGAAAACTAATGCAGTTTTTCACTATCCCTCTGCAGCCTATCCACAGGCACAACAGCTTTGGGGATCTCTGCTTTCCCAGAGACTCAGCATGTCACGGTGCTCCCTCTCGCCAGAGCCTTTTTCTGAAAAGGCAAACTTTCGGCTCCTTCTCCCTCAGGGAAGGTGCCAGCCCTGAAAACTAATGCAGTTTTTCACTATCCCTCTGCAGCCTATCCACAGGCACAACAGCTTTTGGGATCTCTGCTTTCCCAGAGACTCAGCATGTCACGGTGCTCGCTCTCGGCAGAAGCTTTTTTCTGAAAAGGCAAACTTACGGCTCCTTCTCCCACAGGGAAGGTGCCAGCCCTGAAAACTAATGCAGTTTTTCACTATCCCTCTGCAGCCTATCCACAGGCACAACAGCTTTGGGGATCTCTGCTTTCCCAGAGACTCAGCATGTCACGGTGCTCGCTCTCGGCAGAAGCTTTTTTCTGAAAAGGCAAACTTACTGCTCCTTCTCCCACAGGGAAGGTGCCAGCCCTGAAAACTAATGCAGTTTTTCACTATCCCTCTGCAGCCTATCCACAGGCACAACAGCTTTTGGGATCTCTGCTTTCCCAGAGACTCAGCATGTCACGGTGCTCGCTCTCGGCAGAAGCTTTTTTCTGAAAAGGCAAACTTACTGCTCCTTCTCCCACAGGGAAGGTGCCAGCCCTGAAAACTAATGCAGTTTTTCACTATCCCTCTGCAGCCTATCCACAGGCACAACAGCTTTGGGGATCTCTGCTTTCCCAGAGACTCAGCATGTCACGGTGCTCGCTCTCGGCAGAAGCTTTTTTCTGAAAAGGCAAACTTACTGCTCCTTCTCCCACAGGGAAGGTGCCAGCCCTGAAAACTAATGCAGTTTTTCACTATCCCTCTGCAGCCTATCCACAGGCACAACAGCTTTGGGGATCTCTGCTTTCCCAGAGACTCAGCATGTCACGGTGCTCGCTCTCGGCAGAAGCTTTTTTCTGAAAAGGCAAACTTACTGCTCCTTCTCCCACAGGGAAGGTGCCAGCCCTGAAAACTAATGCAGTTTTTCACTATCCCTCTGCAGCCTATCCACAGGCACAACAGCTTTGGGGATCTCTGCTTTCCCAGAGACTCAGCATGTCACGGTGCTCGCTCTCGGCAGAAGCTTTTTTCTGAAAAGGCAAACTTACGGCTCCTTCTCCCACAGGGAAGGTGCCAGCCCTGAAAACTAATGCAGTTTTTCACTATCCCTCTGCAGCCTATCCACAGGCACAACAGCTTTGGGGATCTCTGCTTTCCCAGAGACTCAGCATGTCACGGTGCTCGCTCTCGGCAGAAGCTTTTTTTCTGAAAAGGCAAACTTACGGCTCCTTCTCCCACAGGGAAGGTGCCAGCCCTGAAAACTAATGCAGTTTTTCACTATCCCTCTGCAGCCTATCCACAGGCACAACAGCTTTGGGGATCTCTTCTTTCCCAGAGACTCAGCATGTCACGGTGCTCGTTCTCGGCAGAAGCTTTTTCTGAGAAGGCAAAAGTGTGGCTCCTTCTCCCACAAGGAAGGTGCTAGCCCTGAAAGATCTTGCTGGTATTCACTATCCCTCTGCAGCCTATCCACAGGCACAACAGCTTTGGGGATCTCTGCTTTCCCAGAGACTCAGCATGTCACGGTGCTCGCTCTCGGCAGAAGCTTTTTTCTGAAAAGGCAAACTTACGGCTCCTTCTCCCACAGGGAAGGTGCCAGCCCTGAAAACTAATGCAGTTTTTCACTATCCCTCTGCAGCCTATCCACAGGCACAACAGCTTTGGGGATCTCTGCTTTCCCAGAGACTCAGCATGTCACGGTGCTCGCTCTCGGCAGAAGCTTTTTTCTGAAAAGGCAAACTTACGGCTCCTTCTCCCACAGGGAAGGTGCGAGCCCTGAAAACTAATGCAGTTTTTCACTATCCCTCTGCAGCCTATCCACAGGCACAACAGCTTTTGGGATCTCTGCTTTCCCAGAGACTCAGCATGTCACGGTGCTCGCTCTCGGCAGAAGCTTTTTTCTGAAAAGGCAAACTTACGGCTCCTTCTCCCACAGGGAAGGTGCCAGCCCTGAAAACTAATGCAGTTTTTCACTATCCCTCTGCAGCCTATCCACAGGCACAACAGCTTTGGGGATCTCTGCTTTCCCAGAGACTCAGCATGTCACGGTGCTCGCTCTCGGCAGAAGCTTTTTTCTGAAAAGGCAAACTTACGGCTCCTTCTCCCACAGGGAAGGTGCCAGCCCTGAAAACTAATGCAGTTTTTCACTATCCCTCTGCAGCCTATCCACAGGCACAACAGCTTTGGGGATCTCTGCTTTCCCAGAGACTCAGCATGTCACGGTGCTCGCTGTCGGCAGAAGCTTTTTTCTGAAAAGGCAAACTTACGGCTCCTTCTCCCACAGGGAAGGTGCCAGCCCTGAAAACTAATGCAGTTTTTCACTATCCCTCTGCAGCCTATCCACAGGCACAACAGCTTTGGGGATCTCTGCTTTCCCAGAGACTCAGCATGTCACGGTGCTCCCTCTCGCCAGAGCCTTTTTCTGAAAAGGCAAACTTTCGGCTCCTTCTCCCTCAGGGAAGGTGCCAGCCCTGAAAACTAATGCAGTTTTTCACTATCCCTCTGCAGCCTATCCACAGGCACAACAGCTTTTGGGATCTCTGCTTTCCCAGAGACTCAGCATGTCACGGTGCTCGCTCTCGGCAGAAGCTTTTTTCTGAAAAGGCAAACTTACGGCTCCTTCTCCCACAGGGAAGGTGCCAGCCCTGAAAACTAATGCAGTTTTTCACTATCCCTCTGCAGCCTATCCACAGGCACAACAGCTTTGGGGATCTCTGCTTTCCCAGAGACTCAGCATGTCACGGTGCTCGCTCTCGGCAGAAGCTTTTTTCTGAAAAGGCAAACTTACTGCTCCTTCTCCCACAGGGAAGGTGCCAGCCCTGAAAGATCTTGCTGGTATTCACTATCCCTCTGCAGCCTATCCACAGGCACAACAGCTTTTGGGATCTCTGCTTTCCCAGAGACTCAGCATGTCACGGTGCTCGCTCTCGGCAGAAGCTTTTTTCTGAAAAGGCAAACTTACTGCTCCTTCTCCCACAGGGAAGGTGCCAGCCCTGAAAACTAATGCAGTTTTTCACTATCCCTCTGCAGCCTATCCACAGGCACAACAGCTTTTGGGATCTCTGCTTTCCCAGAGACTCAGCATGTCACGGTGCTCGCTCTCGGCAGAAGCTTTTTTCTGAAAAGGCAAACTTACGGCTCCTTCTCCCACAGGGAAGGTGCCAGCCCTGAAAACTAATGCAGTTTTTCACTATCCCTCTGCAGCCTATCCACAGGCACAACAGCTTTGGGGATCTCTGCTTTCCCAGAGACTCAGCATGTCACGGTGCTCGCTCTCGGCAGAAGCTTTTTTCTGAAAAGGCAAACTTACGGCTCCTTCTCCCACAGGGAAGCTGCCAGCCCTGAAAGATCTTGCTGGTATTCACTATCCCTCTGCAGCCTATCCACAGGCACAACAGCTTTGGGGATCTCTGCTTTCCCAGAGACTCAGCATGTCACGGTGCTCGCTCTCGGCAGAAGCTTTTTTCTGAAAAGGCAAACTTACTGCTCCTTCTCCCACAGGGAAGGTGCCAGCCCTGAAAGATCTTGCTGGTATTCACTATCCCTCTGCAGCCTATCCACAGGCACAACAGCTTTTGGGATCTCTGCTTTCCCAGAGACTCAGCATGTCACGGTGCTCGCTCTCGGCAGAAGCTTTTTTCTGAAAAGGCAAACTTACTGCTCCTTCTCCCACAGGGAAGGTGCCAGCCCTGAAAACTAATGCAGTTTTTCACTATCCCTCTGCAGCCTATCCACAGGCACAACAGCTTTGGGGATCTCTGCTTTCCCAGAGACTCAGCATGTCACGGTGCTCACTCTCGCCAGAGCCTTTTTCTGAAAAGGCAAACTTTCGGCTCCTTCTCCCTCAGGGAAGGTGCCAGCCCTGAAAACTAATGCAGTTTTTCACTATCCCTCTGCAGCCTATCCACAGGCACAACAGCTTTGGGGATCTCTGCTTTCCCAGAGACTCAGCATGTCACGGTGCTCGCTCTCGGCAGAAGCTTTTTTCTGAAAAGGCAAACTTACGGCTCCTTCTCCCACAGGGAAGCTGCCAGCCCTGAAAGATCTTGCTGGTATTCACTATCCCTCTGCAGCCTATCCACAGGCACAACAGCTTTGGGGATCTCTGCTTTCCCAGAGACTCAGCATGTCACGGTGCTCGCTCTCGGCAGAAGCTTTTTTCTGAAAAGGCAAACTTACTGCTCCTTCTCCCACAGGGAAGGTGCCAGCCCTGAAAACTAATGCAGTTTTTCACTATCCCTCTGCAGCCTATCCACAGGCACAACAGCTTTTGGGATCTCTGCTTTCCCAGAGACTCAGCATGTCACGGTGCTCGCTCTCGGCAGAAGCTTTTTTCTGAAAAGGCAAACTTACTGCTCCTTCTCCCACAGGGAAGGTGCCAGCCCTGAAAACTAATGCAGTTTTTCACTATCCCTCTGCAGCCTATCCACAGGCACAACAGCTTTGGGGATCTCTGCTTTCCCAGAGACTCAGCATGTCACGGTGCTCGCTCTCGGCAGAAGCTTTTTTCTGAAAAGGCAAACTTACTGCTCCTTCTCCCACAGGGAAGGTGCCAGCCCTGAAAACTAATGCAGTTTTTCACTATCCCTCTGCAGCCTATCCACAGGCACAACAGCTTTGGGGATCTCTGCTTTCCCAGAGACTCAGCATGTCACGGTGCTCGCTCTCGGCAGAAGCTTTTTTCTGAAAAGGCAAACTTACGGCTCCTTCTCCCACAGGGAAGGTGCCAGCCCTGAAAACTAATGCAGTTTTTCACTATCCCTCTGCAGCCTATCCACAGGCACAACAGCTTTGGGGATCTCTGCTTTCCCAGAGACTCAGCATGTCACGGTGCTCGCTCTCGGCAGAAGCTTTTTTTCTGAAAAGGCAAACTTACGGCTCCTTCTCCCACAGGGAAGGTGCCAGCCCTGAAAACTAATGCAGTTTTTCACTATCCCTCTGCAGCCTATCCACAGGCACAACAGCTTTGGGGATCTCTTCTTTCCCAGTTACTCAGCATGTCACGGTGCTCGCTCTCGGCAGAAGCTTTTTTCTGAAAAGGCAAACTTACGGCTCCTTCTCCCACAGGGAAGGTGCCAGCCCTGAAAACTAATGCAGTTTTTCACTATCCCTCTGCAGCCTATCCACAGGCACAACAGCTTTGGGGATCTCTGCTTTCCCAGAGACTCAGCATGTCACGGTGCTCGCTCTCGGCAGAAGCTTTTTTCTGAAAAGGCAAACTTACGGCTCCTTCTCCCACAGGGAAGGTGCCAGCCCTGAAAACTAATGCAGTTTTTCACTATCCCTCTGCAGCCTATCCACAGGCACAACAGCTTTGGGGATCTCTGCTTTCCCAGAGACTCAGCATGTCACGGTGCTCGCTCTCGGCAGAAGCTTTTTTCTGAAAAGGCAAACTTACTGCTCCTTCTCCCACAGGGAAGGTGCCAGCCCTGAAAGATCTTGCTGGTATTCACTATCCCTCTGCAGCCTATCCACAGGCACAACAGCTTTTGGGATCTCTGCTTTCCCAGAGACTCAGCATGTCACGGTGCTCGCTCTCGGCAGAAGCTTTTTTCTGAAAAGGCAAACTTACTGCTCCTTCTCCCACAGGGAAGGTGCCAGCCCTGAAAACTAATGCAGTTTTTCACTATCCCTCTGCAGCCTATCCACAGGCACAACAGCTTTTGGGATCTCTGCTTTCCCAGAGACTCAGCATGTCACGGTGCTCGCTCTCGGCAGAAGCTTTTTTCTGAAAAGGCAAACTTACGGCTCCTTCCCCACAGGGAAGGTGCCAGCCCTGAAAACTAATGCAGTTTTTCACTATCCCTCTGCAGCCTATCCACAGGCACAACAGCTTTGGGGATCTCTGCTTTCCCAGAGACTCAGCATGTCACGGTGCTCGCTCTCGGCAGAAGCTTTTTTCTGAAAAGGCAAACTTACGGCTCCTTCTCCCACAGGGAAGCTGCCAGCCCTGAAAGATCTTGCTGGTATTCACTATCCCTCTGCAGCCTATCCACAGGCACAACAGCTTTGGGGATCTCTGCTTTCCCAGAGACTCAGCATGTCACGGTGCTCGCTCTCGGCAGAAGCTTTTTTTCTGAAAAGGCAAACTTACGGCTCCTTCTCCCACAGGGAAGGTGCCAGCCCTGAAAACTAATGCAGTTTTTCACTATCCCTCTGCAGCCTATCCACAGGCACAACAGCTTTGGGGATCTCTGCTTTCCCAGAGACTCAGCATGTCACGGTGCTCGCTCTCGGCAGAAGCTTTTTTCTGAAAAGGCAAACTTACGGCTCCTTCTCCCACAGGGAAGGTGCCAGCCCTGAAAACTAATGCAGTTTTTCACTATCCCTCTGCAGCCTATCCACAGGCACAACAGCTTTGGGGATCTCTGCTTTCCCAGAGACTCAGCATGTCACGGTGCTCGCTCTCGGCAGAAGCTTTTTTCTGAAAAGGCAAACTTACTGCTCCTTCTCCCACAGGGAAGGTGCCAGCCCTGAAAACTAATGCAGTTTTTCACTATCCCTCTGCAGCCTATCCACAGGCACAACAGCTTTTGGGATCTCTGCTTTCCCAGAGACTCAGCATGTCACGGTGCTCGCTCTCGGCAGAAGCTTTTTTCTGAAAAGGCAAACTTACGGCTCCTTCTCCCACAGGGAAGGTGCCAGCCCTGAAAACTAATGCAGTTTTTCACTATCCCTCTGCAGCCTATCCACAGGCACAACAGCTTTGGGGATCTCTGCTTTCCCAGAGACTCAGCATGTCACGGTGCTCGCTCTCGGCAGAAGCTTTTTTCTGAAAAGGCAAACTTACGGCTCCTTCTCCCACAGGGAAGGTGCCAGCCCTGAAAACTAATGCAGTTTTTCACTATCCCTCTGCAGCCTATCCACAGGCACAACAGCTTTGGGGATCTCTTCTTTCCCAGAGACTCAGCATGTCACGGTGCTCGCTCTCGGCAGAAGCTTTTTTCTGAAAAGGCAAACTTACTGCTCCTTCTCCCACAGGGAAGGTGCCAGCCCTGAAAACTAATGCAGTTTTTCACTATCCCTCTGCAGCCTATCCACAGGCACAACAGCTTTGGGGATCTCTGCTTTCCCAGAGACTCAGCATGTCACGGTGCTCGCTCTCGGCAGAAGCTTTTTTCTGAAAAGGCAAACTTACGGCTCCTTCTCCCACAGGGAAGGTGCCAGCCCTGAAAACTAATGCAGTTTTTCACTATCCCTCTGCAGCCTATCCACAGGCACAACAGCTTTGGGGATCTCTGCTTTCCCAGAGACTCAGCATGTCACGGTGCTCGCTCTCGGCAGAAGCTTTTTTTCTGAAAAGGCAAACTTACGGCTCCTTCTCCCACAGGGAAGGTGCCAGCCCTGAAAACTAATGCAGTTTTTCACTATCCCTCTGCAGCCTATCCACAGGCACAACAGCTTTGGGGATCTCTTCTTTCCCAGAGACTCAGCATGTCACGGTGCTCGTTCTCGGCAGAAGCTTTTTCTGAGAAGGCAAAAGTGTGGCTCCTTCTCCCACAAGGAAGGTGCTAGCCCTGAAAGATCTTGCTGGTATTCACTATCCCTCTGCAGCCTATCCACAGGCACAACAGCTTTGGGGATCTCTGCTTTCCCAGAGACTCAGCATGTCACGGTGCTCGCTCTCGGCAGAAGCTTTTTTCTGAAAAGGCAAACTTACGGCTCCTTCTCCCACAGGGAAGGTGCCAGCCCTGAAAACTAATGCAGTTTTTCACTATCCCTCTGCAGCCTATCCACAGGCACAACAGCTTTGGGGATCTCTGCTTTCCCAGAGACTCAGCATGTCACGGTGCTCGCTCTCGGCAGAAGCTTTTTTCTGAAAAGGCAAACTTACGGCTCCTCCTCCCACAGGGAAGGTGCGAGCCCTGAAAACTAATGCAGTTTTTCACTATCCCTCTGCAGCCTATCCACAGGCACAACAGCTTTTGGGATCTCTGCTTTCCCAGAGACTCAGCATGTCACGGTGCTCGCTCTCGGCAGAAGCTTTTTTCTGAAAAGGCAAACTTACGGCTCCTTCTCCCACAGGGAAGGTGCCAGCCCTGAAAACTAATGCAGTTTTTCACTATCCCTCTGCAGCCTATCCACAGGCACAACAGCTTTGGGGATCTCTGCTTTCCCAGAGACTCAGCATGTCACGGTGCTCGCTCTCGGCAGAAGCTTTTTTCTGAAAAGGCAAACTTACGGCTCCTTCTCCCACAGGGAAGGTGCCAGCCCTGAAAACTAATGCAGTTTTTCACTATCCCTCTGCAGCCTATCCACAGGCACAACAGCTTTGGGGATCTCTGCTTTCCCAGAGACTCAGCATGTCACGGTGCTCGCTGTCGGCAGAAGCTTTTTTCTGAAAAGGCAAACTTACGGCTCCTTCTCCCACAGGGAAGGTGCCAGCCCTGAAAACTAATGCAGTTTTTCACTATCCCTCTGCAGCCTATCCACAGGCACAACAGCTTTGGGGATCTCTGCTTTCCCAGAGACTCAGCATGTCACGGTGCTCCCTCTCGCCAGAGCCTTTTTCTGAAAAGGCAAACTTTCGGCTCCTTCTCCCTCAGGGAAGGTGCCAGCCCTGAAAACTAATGCAGTTTTTCACTATCCCTCTGCAGCCTATCCACAGGCACAACAGCTTTTGGGATCTCTGCTTTCCCAGAGACTCAGCATGTCACGGTGCTCGCTCTCGGCAGAAGCTTTTTTCTGAAAAGGCAAACTTACGGCTCCTTCTCCCACAGGGAAGGTGCCAGCCCTGAAAACTAATGCAGTTTTTCACTATCCCTCTGCAGCCTATCCACAGGCACAACAGCTTTGGGGATCTCTGCTTTCCCAGAGACTCAGCATGTCACGGTGCTCGCTCTCGGCAGAAGCTTTTTTCTGAAAAGGCAAACTTACTGCTCCTTCTCCCACAGGGAAGGTGCCAGCCCTGAAAACTAATGCAGTTTTTCACTATCCCTCTGCAGCCTATCCACAGGCACAACAGCTTTTGGGATCTCTGCTTTCCCAGAGACTCAGCATGTCACGGTGCTCGCTCTCGGCAGAACCTTTTTTCTGAAAAGGCAAACTTACTGCTCCTTCTCCCACAGGGAAGGTGCCAGCCCTGAAAACTAATGCAGTTTTTCACTATCCCTCTGCAGCCTATCCACAGGCACAACAGCTTTGGGGATCTCTGCTTTCCCAGAGACTCAGCATGTCACGGTGCTCGCTCTCGGCAGAAGCTTTTTTCTGAAAAGGCAAACTTACTGCTCCTTCTCCCACAGGGAAGGTGCCAGCCCTGAAAACTAATGCAGTTTTTCACTATCCCTCTGCAGCCTATCCACAGGCACAACAGCTTTGGGGATCTCTGCTTTCCCAGAGACTCAGCATGTCACGGTGCTCGCTCTCGGCAGAAGCTTTTTTCTGAAAAGGCAAACTTACTGCTCCTTCTCCCACAGGGAAGGTGCCAGCCCTGAAAACTAATGCAGTTTTTCACTATCCCTCTGCAGCCTATCCACAGGCACAACAGCTTTGGGGATCTCTGCTTTCCCAGAGACTCAGCATGTCACGGTGCTCGCTCTCGGCAGAAGCTTTTTTCTGAAAAGGCAAACTTACGGCTCCTTCTCCCACAGGGAAGGTGCCAGCCCTGAAAACTAATGCAGTTTTTCACTATCCCTCTGCAGCCTATCCACAGGCACAACAGCTTTGGGGATCTCTGCTTTCCCAGAGACTCAGCATGTCACGGTGCTCGCTCTCGGCAGAAGCTTTTTTTCTGAAAAGGCAAACTTACGGCTCCTTCTCCCACAGGGAAGGTGCCAGCCCTGAAAACTAATGCAGTTTTTCACTATCCCTCTGCAGCCTATCCACAGGCACAACAGCTTTGGGGATCTCTTCTTTCCCAGAGACTCAGCATGTCACGGTGCTCGTTCTCGGCAGAAGCTTTTTCTGAGAAGGCAAAAGTGTGGCTCCTTCTCCCACAAGGAAGGTGCTAGCCCTGAAAGATCTTGCTGGTATTCACTATCCCTCTGCAGCCTATCCACAGGCACAACAGCTTTGGGGATCTCTGCTTTCCCAGAGACTCAGCATGTCACGGTGCTCGCTCTCGGCAGAAGCTTTTTTCTGAAAAGGCAAACTTACGGCTCCTTCTCCCACAGGGAAGGTGCCAGCCCTGAAAACTAATGCAGTTTTTCACTATCCCTCTGCAGCCTATCCACAGGCACAACAGCTTTGGGGATCTCTGCTTTCCCAGAGACTCAGCATGTCACGGTGCTCGCTCTCGGCAGAAGCTTTTTTCTGAAAAGGCAAACTTACGGCTCCTTCTCCCACAGGGAAGGTGCGAGCCCTGAAAACTAATGCAGTTTTTCACTATCCCTCTGCAGCCTATCCACAGGCACAACAGCTTTTGGGATCTCTGCTTTCCCAGAGACTCAGCATGTCACGGTGCTCGCTCTCGGCAGAAGCTTTTTTCTGAAAAGGCAAACTTACGGCTCCTTCTCCCACAGGGAAGGTGCCAGCCCTGAAAACTAATGCAGTTTTTCACTATCCCTCTGCAGCCTATCCACAGGCACAACAGCTTTGGGGATCTCTGCTTTCCCAGAGACTCAGCATGTCACGGTGCTCGCTCTCGGCAGAAGCTTTTTTCTGAAAAGGCAAACTTACGGCTCCTTCTCCCACAGGGAAGGTGCCAGCCCTGAAAACTAATGCAGTTTTTCACTATCCCTCTGCAGCCTATCCACAGGCACAACAGCTTTGGGGATCTCTGCTTTCCCAGAGACTCAGCATGTCACGGTGCTCGCTGTCGGCAGAAGCTTTTTTCTGAAAAGGCAAACTTACGGCTCCTTCTCCCACAGGGAAGGTGCCAGCCCTGAAAACTAATGCAGTTTTTCACTATCCCTCTGCAGCCTATCCACAGGCACAACAGCTTTGGGGATCTCTGCTTTCCCAGAGACTCAGCATGTCACGGTGCTCCCTCTCGCCAGAGCCTTTTTCTGAAAAGGCAAACTTTCGGCTCCTTCTCCCTCAGGGAAGGTGCCAGCCCTGAAAACTAATGCAGTTTTTCACTATCCCTCTGCAGCCTATCCACAGGCACAACAGCTTTTGGGATCTCTGCTTTCCCAGAGACTCAGCATGTCACGGTGCTCGCTCTCGGCAGAAGCTTTTTTCTGAAAAGGCAAACTTACGGCTCCTTCTCCCACAGGGAAGGTGCCAGCCCTGAAAACTAATGCAGTTTTTCACTATCCCTCTGCAGCCTATCCACAGGCACAACAGCTTTGGGGATCTCTGCTTTCCCAGAGACTCAGCATGTCACGGTGCTCGCTCTCGGCAGAAGCTTTTTTCTGAAAAGGCAAACTTACTGCTCCTTCTCCCACAGGGAAGGTGCCAGCCCTGAAAGATCTTGCTGGTATTCACTATCCCTCTGCAGCCTATCCACAGGCACAACAGCTTTTGGGATCTCTGCTTTCCCAGAGACTCAGCATGTCACGGTGCTCGCTCTCGGCAGAAGCTTTTTTCTGAAAAGGCAAACTTACTGCTCCTTCTCCCACAGGGAAGGTGCCAGCCCTGAAAACTAATGCAGTTTTTCACTATCCCTCTGCAGCCTATCCACAGGCACAACAGCTTTTGGGATCTCTGCTTTCCCAGAGACTCAGCATGTCACGGTGCTCGCTCTCGGCAGAAGCTTTTTTCTGAAAAGGCAAACTTACGGCTCCTTCTCCCACAGGGAAGGTGCCAGCCCTGAAAACTAATGCAGTTTTTCACTATCCCTCTGCAGCCTATCCACAGGCACAACAGCTTTGGGGATCTCTGCTTTCCCAGAGACTCAGCATGTCACGGTGCTCGCTCTCGGCAGAAGCTTTTTTCTGAAAAGGCAAACTTACGGCTCCTTCTCCCACAGGGAAGCTGCCAGCCCTGAAAGATCTTGCTGGTATTCACTATCCCTCTGCAGCCTATCCACAGGCACAACAGCTTTGGGGATCTCTGCTTTCCCAGAGACTCAGCATGTCACGGTGCTCGCTCTCGGCAGAAGCTTTTTTCTGAAAAGGCAAACTTACTGCTCCTTCTCCCACAGGGAAGGTGCCAGCCCTGAAAGATCTTGCTGGTATTCACTATCCCTCTGCAGCCTATCCACAGGCACAACAGCTTTTGGGATCTCTGCTTTCCCAGAGACTCAGCATGTCACGGTGCTCGCTCTCGGCAGAAGCTTTTTTCTGAAAAGGCAAACTTACGGCTCCTTCTCCCACAGGGAAGGTGCCAGCCCTGAAAACTAATGCAGTTTTTCACTATCCCTCTGCAGCCTATCCACAGGCACAACAGCTTTGGGGATCTCTGCTTTCCCAGAGACTCAGCATGTCACGGTGCTCACTCTCGCCAGAGCCTTTTTCTGAAAAGGCAAACTTTCGGCTCCTTCTCCCTCAGGGAAGGTGCCAGCCCTGAAAACTAATGCAGTTTTTCACTATCCCTCTGCAGCCTATCCACAGGCACAACAGCTTTGGGGATCTCTGCTTTCCCAGAGACTCAGCATGTCACGGTGCTCGCTCTCGGCAGAAGCTTTTTTCTGAAAAGGCAAACTTACGGCTCCTTCTCCCACAGGGAAGCTGCCAGCCCTGAAAGATCTTGCTGGTATTCACTATCCCTCTGCAGCCTATCCACAGGCACAACAGCTTTGGGGATCTCTGCTTTCCCAGAGACTCAGCATGTCACGGTGCTCGCTCTCGGCAGAAGCTTTTTTCTGAAAAGGCAAACTTACTGCTCCTTCTCCCACAGGGAAGGTGCCAGCCCTGAAAACTAATGCAGTTTTTCACTATCCCTCTGCAGCCTATCCACAGGCACAACAGCTTTTGGGATCTCTGCTTTCCCAGAGACTCAGCATGTCACGGTGCTCGCTCTCGGCAGAAGCTTTTTTCTGAAAAGGCAAACTTACTGCTCCTTCTCCCACAGGGAAGGTGCCAGCCCTGAAAACTAATGCAGTTTTTCACTATCCCTCTGCAGCCTATCCACAGGCACAACAGCTTTGGGGATCTCTGCTTTCCCAGAGACTCAGCATGTCACGGTGCTCGCTCTCGGCAGAAGCTTTTTTCTGAAAAGGCAAACTTACTGCTCCTTCTCCCACAGGGAAGGTGCCAGCCCTGAAAACTAATGCAGTTTTTCACTATCCCTCTGCAGCCTATCCACAGGCACAACAGCTTTGGGGATCTCTGCTTTCCCAGAGACTCAGCATGTCACGGTGCTCGCTCTCGGCAGAAGCTTTTTTCTGAAAAGGCAAACTTACGGCTCCTTCTCCCACAGGGAAGGTGCCAGCCCTGAAAACTAATGCAGTTTTTCACTATCCCTCTGCAGCCTATCCACAGGCACAACAGCTTTGGGGATCTCTGCTTTCCCAGAGACTCAGCATGTCACGGTGCTCGCTCTCGGCAGAAGCTTTTTTTCTGAAAAGGCAAACTTACGGCTCCTTCTCCCACAGGGAAGGTGCCAGCCCTGAAAACTAATGCAGTTTTTCACTATCCCTCTGCAGCCTATCCACAGGCACAACAGCTTTGGGGATCTCTTCTTTCCCAGAGACTCAGCATGTCACGGTGCTCGCTCTCGGCAGAAGCTTTTTTCTGAAAAGGCAAACTTACGGCTCCTTCTCCCACAGGGAAGGTGCCAGCCCTGAAAACTAATGCAGTTTTTCACTATCCCTCTGCAGCCTATCCACAGGCACAACAGCTTTGGGGATCTCTGCTTTCCCAGAGACTCAGCATGTCACGGTGCTCGCTCTCGGCAGAAGCTTTTTTCTGAAAAGGCAAACTTACGGCTCCTTCTCCCACAGGGAAGGTGCCAGCCCTGAAAACTAATGCAGTTTTTCACTATCCCTCTGCAGCCTATCCACAGGCACAACAGCTTTGGGGATCTCTGCTTTCCCAGAGACTCAGCATGTCACGGTGCTCGCTCTCGGCAGAAGCTTTTTTCTGAAAAGGCAAACTTACTGCTCCTTCTCCCACAGGGAAGGTGCCAGCCCTGAAAGATCTTGCTGGTATTCACTATCCCTCTGCAGCCTATCCACAGGCACAACAGCTTTTGGGATCTCTGCTTTCCCAGAGACTCAGCATGTCACGGTGCTCGCTCTCGGCAGAAGCTTTTTTCTGAAAAGGCAAACTTACTGCTCCTTCTCCCACAGGGAAGGTGCCAGCCCTGAAAACTAATGCAGTTTTTCACTATCCCTCTGCAGCCTATCCACAGGCACAACAGCTTTTGGGATCTCTGCTTTCCCAGAGACTCAGCATGTCACGGTGCTCGCTCTCGGCAGAAGCTTTTTTCTGAAAAGGCAAACTTACGGCTCCTTCTCCCACAGGGAAGGTGCCAGCCCTGAAAACTAATGCAGTTTTTCACTATCCCTCTGCAGCCTATCCACAGGCACAACAGCTTTGGGGATCTCTTCTTTCCCAGAGACTCAGCATGTCACGGTGCTCGCTCTCGGCAGAAGCTTTTTTCTGAAAAGGCAAACTTACGGCTCCTTCTCCCACAGGGAAGGTGCCAGCCCTGAAAACTAATGCAGTTTTTCACTATCCCTCTGCAGCCTATCCACAGGCACAACAGCTTTGGGGATCTCTGCTTTCCCAGAGACTCAGCATGTCACGGTGCTCGCTCTCGGCAGAAGCTTTTTTCTGAAAAGGCAAACTTACGGCTCCTTCTCCCACAGGGAAGGTGCCAGCCCTGAAAACTAATGCAGTTTTTCACTATCCCTCTGCAGCCTATCCACAGGCACAACAGCTTTGGGGATCTCTGCTTTCCCAGAGACTCAGCATGTCACGGTGCTCGCTCTCGGCAGAAGCTTTTTTCTGAAAAGGCAAACTTACTGCTCCTTCTCCCACAGGGAAGGTGCCAGCCCTGAAAGATCTTGCTGGTATTCACTATCCCTCTGCAGCCTATCCACAGGCACAACAGCTTTTGGGATCTCTGCTTTCCCAGAGACTCAGCATGTCACGGTGCTCGCTCTCGGCAGAAGCTTTTTTCTGAAAAGGCAAACTTACTGCTCCTTCTCCCACAGGGAAGGTGCCAGCCCTGAAAACTAATGCAGTTTTTCACTATCCCTCTGCAGCCTATCCACAGGCACAACAGCTTTTGGGATCTCTGCTTTCCCAGAGACTCAGCATGTCACGGTGCTCGCTCTCGGCAGAAGCTTTTTTCTGAAAAGGCAAACTTACGGCTCCTTCTCCCACAGGGAAGGTGCCAGCCCTGAAAACTAATGCAGTTTTTCACTATCCCTCTGCAGCCTATCCACAGGCACAACAGCTTTGGGGATCTCTGCTTTCCCAGAGACTCAGCATGTCACGGTGCTCGCTCTCGGCAGAAGCTTTTTTCTGAAAAGGCAAACTTACGGCTCCTTCTCCCACAGGGAAGCTGCCAGCCCTGAAAGATCTTGCTGGTATTCACTATCCCTCTGCAGCCTATCCACAGGCACAACAGCTTTGGGGATCTCTGCTTTCCCAGAGACTCAGCATGTCACGGTGCTCGCTCTCGGCAGAAGCTTTTTTCTGAAAAGGCAAACTTACTGCTCCTTCTCCCACAGGGAAGGTGCCAGCCCTGAAAGATCTTGCTGGTATTCACTATCCCTCTGCAGCCTATCCACAGGCACAACAGCTTTTGGGATCTCTGCTTTCCCAGAGACTCAGCATGTCACGGTGCTCGCTCTCGGCAGAAGCTTTTTTCTGAAAAGGCAAACTTACTGCTCCTTCTCCCACAGGGAAGGTGCCAGCCCTGAAAACTAATGCAGTTTTTCACTATCCCTCTGCAGCCTATCCACAGGCACAACAGCTTTGGGGATCTCTGCTTTCCCAGAGACTCAGCATGTCACGGTGCTCACTCTCGCCAGAGCCTTTTTCTGAAAAGGCAAACTTTCGGCTCCTTCTCCCTCAGGGAAGGTGCCAGCCCTGAAAACTAATGCAGTTTTTCACTATCCCTCTGCAGCCTATCCACAGGCACAACAGCTTTGGGGATCTCTGCTTTCCCAGAGACTCAGCATGTCACGGTGCTCGCTCTCGGCAGAAGCTTTTTTCTGAAAAGGCAAACTTACGGCTCCTTCTCCCACAGGGAAGCTGCCAGCCCTGAAAGATCTTGCTGGTATTCACTATCCCTCTGCAGCCTATCCACAGGCACAACAGCTTTGGGGATCTCTGCTTTCCCAGAGACTCAGCATGTCACGGTGCTCGCTCTCGGCAGAAGCTTTTTTCTGAAAAGGCAAACTTACTGCTCCTTCTCCCACAGGGAAGGTGCCAGCCCTGAAAACTAATGCAGTTTTTCACTATCCCTCTGCAGCCTATCCACAGGCACAACAGCTTTTGGGATCTCTGCTTTCCCAGAGACTCAGCATGTCACGGTGCTCGCTCTCGGCAGAAGCTTTTTTCTGAAAAGGCAAACTTACTGCTCCTTCTCCCACAGGGAAGGTGCCAGCCCTGAAAACTAATGCAGTTTTTCACTATCCCTCTGCAGCCTATCCACAGGCACAACAGCTTTGGGGATCTCTGCTTTCCCAGAGACTCAGCATGTCACGGTGCTCGCTCTCGGCAGAAGCTTTTTTCTGAAAAGGCAAACTTACTGCTCCTTCTCCCACAGGGAAGGTGCCAGCCCTGAAAACTAATGCAGTTTTTCACTATCCCTCTGCAGCCTATCCACAGGCACAACAGCTTTGGGGATCTCTGCTTTCCCAGAGACTCAGCATGTCACGGTGCTCGCTCTCGGCAGAAGCTTTTTTCTGAAAAGGCAAACTTACGGCTCCTTCTCCCACAGGGAAGGTGCCAGCCCTGAAAACTAATGCAGTTTTTTCACTATCCCTCTGCAGCCTATCCACAGGCACAACAGCTTTGGGGATCTCTGCTTTCCCAGAGACTCAGCATGTCACGGTGCTCGCTCTCGGCAGAAGCTTTTTTTCTGAAAAGGCAAACTTACGGCTCCTTCTCCCACAGGGAAGGTGCCAGCCCTGAAAACTAATGCAGTTTTTCACTATCCCTCTGCAGCCTATCCACAGGCACAACAGCTTTGGGGATCTCTTCTTTCCCAGAGACTCAGCATGTCACGGTGCTCGCTCTCGGCAGAAGCTTTTTTCTGAAAAGGCAAACTTACGGCTCCTTCTCCCACAGGGAAGGTGCCAGCCCTGAAAACTAATGCAGTTTTTCACTATCCCTCTGCAGCCTATCCACAGGCACAACAGCTTTGGGGATCTCTGCTTTCCCAGAGACTCAGCATGTCACGGTGCTCGCTCTCGGCAGAAGCTTTTTTTCTGAAAAGGCAAACTTACGGCTCCTTCTCCCACAGGGAAGGTGCCAGCCCTGAAAGATCTTGCTGGTATTCACTATCCCTCTGCAGCCTATCCACAGGCACAACAGCTTTTGGGATCTCTGCTTTCCCAGAGACTCAGCATGTCACGGTGCTCGCTCTCGGCAGAAGCTTTTTTCTGAAAAGGCAAACTTACTGCTCCTTCTCCCACAGGGAAGGTGCCAGCCCTGAAAACTAATGCAGTTTTTCACTATCCCTCTGCAGCCTATCCACAGGCACAACAGCTTTGGGGATCTCTGCTTTCCCAGAGACTCAGCATGTCACGGTGCTCACTCTCGCCAGAGCCTTTTTCTGAAAAGGCAAACTTTCGGCTCCTTCTCCCTCAGGGAAGGTGCCAGCCCTGAAAACTAATGCAGTTTTTCACTATCCCTCTGCAGCCTATCCACAGGCACAACAGCTTTGGGGATCTCTGCTTTCCCAGAGACTCAGCATGTCACGGTGCTCACTCTCGCCAGAGCCTTTTTCTGAAAAGGCAAACTTTCGGCTCCTTCTCCCTCAGGGAAGGTGCCAGCCCTGAAAACTAATGCAGTTTTTCACTATCCCTCTGCAGCCTATCCACAGGCACAACAGCTTTTGGGATCTCTGCTTTCCCAGAGACTCAGCATGTCACGGTGCTCGCTCTCGGCAGAAGCTTTTTTCTGAAAAGGCAAACTTACGGCTCCTTCTCCCACAGGGAAGGTGCCAGCCCTGAAAACTAATGCAGTTTTTCACTATCCCTCTGCAGCCTATCCACAGGCACAACAGCTTTGGGGATCTCTGCTTTCCCAGAGACTCAGCATGTCACGGTGCTCGCTCTCGGCAGAAGCTTTTTTATGAAAAGGCAAACTTACTGCTCCTTCTCCCACAGGGAAGGTGCCAGCCCTGAAAACTAATGCAGTTTTTCACTATCCCTCTGCAGCCTATCCACAGGCACAACAGCTTTGGGGATCTCTGCTTTCCCAGAGACTCAGCATGTCACGGTGCTCGCTCTCGGCAGAAGCTTTTTTTCTGAAAAGGCAAACTTACGGCTCCTTCTCCCACAGGGAAGGTGCCAGCCCTGAAAACTAATGCAGTTTTTCACTATCCCTCTGCAGCCTATCCACAGGCACAACAGCTTTGGGGATCTCTTCTTTCCCAGAGACTCAGCATGTCACGGTGCTCGCTCTCGGCAGAAGCTTTTTTCTGAAAAGGCAAACTTACGGCTCCTTCTCCCACAGGGAAGGTGCCAGCCCTGAAAACTAATGCAGTTTTTCACTATCCCTCTGCAGCCTATCCACAGGCACAACAGCTTTGGGGATCTCTGCTTTCCCAGAGACTCAGCATGTCACGGTGCTCGCTCTCGGCAGAAGCTTTTTTCTGAAAAGGCAAACTTACTGCTCCTTCTCCCACAGGGAAGGTGCCAGCCCTGAAAACTAATGCAGTTTTTCACTATCCCTCTGCAGCCTATCCACAGGCACAACAGCTTTTGGGATCTCTGCTTTCCCAGAGACTCAGCATGTCACGGTGCTCGCTCTCGGCAGAAGCTTTTTTCTGAAAAGGCAAACTTACTGCTCCTTCTCCCACAGGGAAGGTGCCAGCCCTGAAAACTAATGCAGTTTTTCACTATCCCTCTGCAGCCTATCCACAGGCACAACAGCTTTGGGGATCTCTGCTTTCCCAGAGACTCAGCATGTCACGGTGCTCGCTCTCGGCAGAAGCTTTTTTCTGAAAAGGCAAACTTACTGCTCCTTCTCCCACAGGGAAGGTGCCAGCCCTGAAAACTAATGCAGTTTTTCACTATCCCTCTGCAGCCTATCCACAGGCACAACAGCTTTGGGGATCTCTGCTTTCCCAGAGACTCAGCATGTCACGGTGCTCGCTCTCGGCAGAAGCTTTTTTCTGAAAAGGCAAACTTACTGCTCCTTCTCCCACAGGGAAGGTGCCAGCCCTGAAAACTAATGCAGTTTTTCACTATCCCTCTGCAGCCTATCCACAGGCACAACAGCTTTGGGGATCTCTGTTTCCCAGAGACTCAGCATGTCACGGTGCTCGCTCTCGGCAGAAGCTTTTTTCTGAAAAGGCAAACTTACGGCTCCTTCTCCCACAGGGAAGGTGCCAGCCCTGAAAACTAATGCAGTTTTTCACTATCCCTCTGCAGCCTATCCACAGGCACAACAGCTTTGGGGATCTCTGCTTTCCCAGAGGACTCAGCATGTCACGGTGCTCGCTCTCGGCAGAAGCTTTTTTTCTGAAAAGGCAAAACTTACGGCTCCTTCTCCCACAGGGAAGGTGCCAGCCCTGAAAACTAATGCAGTTTTTCACTATCCCTCTGCAGCCTATCCACAGGCACAACAGCTTTGGGGATCTCTTCTTTCCCAGAGACTCAGCATGTCACGGTGCTCGTTCTCGGCAGAAGCTTTTTCTGAGAAGGCAAAAGTGTGGCTCCTTCTCCCACAAGGAAGGTGCTAGCCCTGAAAGATCTTGCTGGTATTCACTATCCCTCTGCAGCCTATCCCACAGGCACAACAGCTTTGGGGATC
This sequence comes from Astur gentilis, assembly GCF_929443795.1. Lineage (NCBI taxonomy): Eukaryota > Metazoa > Chordata > Aves > Accipitriformes > Accipitridae > Astur > Astur gentilis. The sequence goes on from NW_026060925.1 coordinate 20,088, forward strand.
TCTGCTTTCCCAGAGACTCAGCATGTCACGGTGCTCGCTCTCGGCAGAGCTTTTTTCTGAAAAGGCAAACTTACGGCTCCTTCTCCCACAGGGAAGGTGCCAGCCCTGAAAACTAATGGCAGTTTTTCACTATCCCTCTGCAGCCTATCCACAGGCACAACAGCTTTGGGGATCTCTGCTTTCCCAGAGACTCAGCATGTCACGGTGCTCGCTCTCGGCAGAAGCTTTTTTTCTGAAAAGGCAAACTTACGGCTCCTTCTCCCACAGGGAAGGTGCGAGCCCTGAAAACTAATGCAGTTTTTCACTATCCCTCTGCAGCCTATCCACAGGCCACAACAGCTTTTGGGATCTCTGCTTTCCCAGAGACTCAGCATGTCACGGTGCTCGCTCTCGGCAGAAGCTTTTTTCTGAAAAGGCAAACTTTACGGCTCCTTCTCCCACAGGGAAGGTGCCAGCCCTGAAACTAATGCAGTTTTTCACTATCCCTCTGCAGCCTATCCACAGGCACAACAGCTTTGGGGATCTCTGCTTTCCCAGAGACTCAGCATGTCACGGTGCTCGCTCTCGGCAGAAGCTTTTTTTCTGAAAAGGCAAACTTACGGCTCCTTCTCCCACAGGGAAGGTGCCAGCCCTGAAAACTAATGCAGTTTTTCACTATCCCTCTGCAGCCTATCCACAGGCACAACAGCTTTGGGGATCTCTGCTTTCCCAGAGACTCAGCATGTCACGGTGCTCGCTGGTCGGCAGAAGCTTTTTTCTGAAAAGGCAAACTTACGGCTCCTTCTCCCACAGGGAAGGTGCCAGCCCTGAAAACTAATGCAGTTTTTCACTATCCCTCTGCAGCCTATCCACAGGCACAACAGCTTTGGGGATCTCTGCTTTCCCAGAGACTCAGCATGTCACGGTGCTCCCTCTCGCCAGAGCCTTTTTCTGAAAAGGCAAACTTTCGGCTCCTTCTCCCTCAGGGAAGGTGCCAGCCCTGAAAACTAATGCAGTTTTTCACTATCCCTCTGCAGCCTATCCACAGGCACAACAGCTTTTGGGATCTCTGCTTTTCCCAGAGACTCAGCATGTCACGGTGCTCGCTCTCGGCAGAAGCTTTTTTCTGAAAAGGCAAACTTACGGCTCCTTCTCCCACAGGGAAGGTGCCAGCCCTGAAAACTAATGCAGTTTTTCACTATCCCTCTGCAGCCTATCCACAGGCACAACAGCTTTGGGGATCTCTGCTTTCCCAGAGAGACTCAGCATGTCACGGTGCTCGCTCTCGGCAGAAGCTTTTTTCTGAAAAGGCAAACTTACTGCTCCTTCTCCCACAGGGAAGGTGCCAGCCCTGAAAACTAATGCAGTTTTTCACTATCCCTCTGCAGCCTATCCACAGGCACAACAGCTTTTGGGATCTCTGCTTTCCCAGAGACTCAGCCTGTCACGGTGCTCGCTCTCGGCAGAAGCTTTTTTCTGAAAAGGCAAACTTACTGCTCCTTCTCCCACAGGGAAGGTGCCAGCCCTGAAAACTAATGCAGTTTTTTCACTATCCCTCTGCAGCCTATCCACAGGCACAACAGCTTTGGGGATCCTCTGCTTTCCCAGAGACTCAGCATGTCACGGTGCTCGCTCTCGGCAGAAGCTTTTTTCTGAAAAGGCAAACTTACTGCTCCTTCTCCCACAGGGAAGGTGCCAGCCCTGAAAACTAATGCAGTTTTTCACTATCCCTCTGCAGCCTATCCACAGGCACAACAGCTTTGGGGATCTCTGCTTCCCAGAGACTCAGCATGTCACGGTGCTCGCTCTCGGCAGAAGCTTTTTTCTGAAAAGGCAAACTTACTGCTCCTTCTCCCACAGGGAAGGTGCCAGCCCTGAAAACTAATGCAGTTTTTCACTATCCCTCTGCAGCCTATCCACAGGCACAACAGCTTTGGGGATCTCTGCTTTCCCAGAGACTCAGCATGTCACGGTGCTCGCTCTCGGCAGAAGCTTTTTTCTGAAAAGGCAAACTTACGGCTCCTTCTCCCACAGGGAAGGTGCCAGCCCTGAAAACTAATGCAGTTTTTCACTATCCCTCTGCAGCCTATCCACAGGCACAACAGCTTTGGGGATCTCTGCTTTCCCAGAGACTCAGCATGTCACGGTGCTCGCTCTCGGCAGAAGCTTTTTTTCTGAAAAGGCAAACTTACGGCTCCTTCTCCCACAGGGAAGGTGCCAGCCCTGAAAACTAATGCAGTTTTTCACTATCCCTCTGCAGCCTATCCACAGGCACAACAGCTTTGGGGATCTCTTCTTTCCCAGAGACTCAGCATGTCACGGTGCTCGTTCTCGGCAGAAGCTTTTTCTGAGAAGGCAAAAGTGTGGCTCCTTCTCCCACAAGGAAGGTGCTAGCCCTGAAAGATCTTGCTGGTATTCACTATCCCTCTGCAGCCTATCCACAGGCACAACAGCTTTGGGGATCTCTGCTTTCCCAGAGACTCAGCATGTCACGGTGCTCGCTCTCGGCAGAAGCTTTTTTCTGAAAAGGCAAACTTACGGCTCCTTCTCCCACAGGGAAGGTGCCAGCCCTGAAAACTAATGCAGTTTTTCACTATCCCTCTGCAGCCTATCCACAGGCACAACAGCTTTGGGGATCTCTGCTTTCCCAGAGACTCAGCATGTCACGGTGCTCGCTCTCGGCAGAAGCTTTTTTCTGAAAAGGCAAACTTACGGCTCCTTCTCCCACAGGGAAGGTGCGAGCCCTGAAAACTAATGCAGTTTTTCACTATCCCTCTGCAGCCTATCCACAGGCACAACAGCTTTGGGGATCTCTGCTTTCCCAGAGACTCAGCATGTCACGGTGCTCGCTCTCGGCAGAAGCTTTTTTCTGAAAAGGCAAACTTACGGCTCCTTCTCCCACAGGGAAGGTGCCAGCCCCGAAAACTAATGCAGTTTTTCACTATCCCTCTGCAGCCTATCCACAGGCACAACAGCTTTGGGGATCTCTGCTTTCCCAGAGACTCAGCATGTCACGGTGCTCGCTCTCGGCAGAAGCTTTTTTCTGAAAAGGCAAACTTACGGCTCCTTCTCCCACAGGGAAGGTGCCAGCCCTGAAAACTAATGCAGTTTTTCACTATCCCTCTGCAGCCTATCCACAGGCACAACAGCTTTGGGGATCTCTGCTTTCCCAGAGACTCAGCATGTCACGGTGCTCGCTGTCGGCAGAAGCTTTTTTCTGAAAAGGCAAACTTACGGCTCCTTCTCCCACAGGGAAGGTGCCAGCCCTGAAAACTAATGCAGTTTTTCACTATCCCTCTGCAGCCTATCCACAGGCACAACAGCTTTGGGGATCTCTGCTTTCCCAGAGACTCAGCATGTCACGGTGCTCCCTCTCGCCAGAGCCTTTTTCTGAAAAGGCAAACGTACGGCTCCTTCTCCCTCAGGGAAGGTGCCAGCCCTGAAAACTAATGCAGTTTTTCACTATCCCTCTGCAGCCTATCCACAGGCACAACAGCTTTTGGGATCTCTGCTTTCCCAGAGACTCAGCATGTCACGGTGCTCGCTCTCGGCAGAAGCTTTTTTCTGAAAAGGCAAACTTACGGCTCCTTCTCCCACAGGGAAGGTGCCAGCCCTGAAAACTAATGCAGTTTTTCACTATCCCTCTGCAGCCTATCCACAGGCACAACAGCTTTGGGGATCTCTGCTTTCCCAGAGACTCAGCATGTCACGGTGCTCGCTCTCGGCAGAAGCTTTTTTCTGAAAAGGCAAACTTACGGCTCCTTCTCCCACAGGGAAGGTGCCAGCCCTGAAAGATCTTGCTGGTATTCACTATCCCTCTGCAGCCTATCCACAGGCACAACAGCTTTGGGGATCTCTGCTTTCCCAGAGACTCAGCATGTCACGGTGCTCGCTCTCGGCAGAAGCTTTTTTCTGAAAAGGCAAACTTACTGCTCCTTCTCCCACAGGGAAGGTGCCAGCCCTGAAAACTAATGCAGTTTTTCACTATCCCTCTGCAGCCTATCCACAGGCACAACAGCTTTGGGGATCTCTGCTTTCCCAGAGACTCAGCATGTCACGGTGCTCGCTCTCGGCAGAAGCTTTTTTCTGAAAAGGCAAACTTACTGCTCCTTCTCCCACAGGGAAGGTGCCAGCCCTGAAAACTAATGCAGTTTTTCACTATCCCTCTGCAGCCTATCCACAGGCACAACAGCTTTGGGGATCTCTGCTTTCCCAGAGACTCAGCATGTCACGGTGCTCGCTCTCGGCAGAAGCTTTTTTCTGAAAAGGCAAACTTACTGCTCCTTCTCCCACAGGGAAGGTGCCAGCCCTGAAAACTAATGCAGTTTTTCACTATCCCTCTGCAGCCTATCCACAGGCACAACAGCTTTGGGGATCTCTGCTTTCCCAGAGACTCAGCATGTCACGGTGCTCGCTCTCGGCAGAAGCTTTTTTCTGAAAAGGCAAACTTACGGCTCCTTCTCCCACAGGGAAGGTGCCAGCCCTGAAAACTAATGCAGTTTTTCACTATCCCTCTGCAGCCTATCCACAGGCACAACAGCTTTGGGGATCTCTGCTTTCCCAGAGACTCAGCATGTCACGGTGCTCGCTCTCGGCAGAAGCTTTTTTTCTGAAAAGGCAAACTTACGGCTCCTTCTCCCACAGGGAAGGTGCCAGCCCTGAAAACTAATGCAGTTTTTCACTATCCCTCTGCAGCCTATCCACAGGCACAACAGCTTTGGGGATCTCTTCTTTCCCAGAGACTCAGCATGTCACGGTGCTCGCTCTCGGCAGAAGCTTTTTTCTGAAAAGGCAAACTTACGGCTCCTTCTCCCACAGGGAAGGTGCCAGCCCTGAAAACTAATGCAGTTTTTCACTATCCCTCTGCAGCCTATCCACAGGCACAACAGCTTTGGGGATCTCTGCTTTCCCAGAGACTCAGCATGTCACGGTGCTCGCTCTCGGCAGAAGCTTTTTTCTGAAAAGGCAAACTTACGGCTCCTTCTCCCACAGGGAAGGTGCCAGCCCTGAAAACTAATGCAGTTTTTCACTATCCCTCTGCAGCCTATCCACAGGCACAACAGCTTTGGGGATCTCTGCTTTCCCAGAGACTCAGCATGTCACGGTGCTCGCTCTCGGCAGAAGCTTTTTTCTGAAAAGGCAAACTTACTGCTCCTTCTCCCACAGGGAAGGTGCCAGCCCTGAAAGATCTTGCTGGTATTCACTATCCCTCTGCAGCCTATCCACAGGCACAACAGCTTTTGGGATCTCTGCTTTCCCAGAGACTCAGCATGTCACGGTGCTCGCTCTCGGCAGAAGCTTTTTTCTGAAAAGGCAAACTTACTGCTCCTTCTCCCACAGGGAAGGTGCCAGCCCTGAAAACTAATGCAGTTTTTCACTATCCCTCTGCAGCCTATCCACAGGCACAACAGCTTTTGGGATCTCTGCTTTCCCAGAGACTCAGCATGTCACGGTGCTCGCTCTCGGCAGAAGCTTTTTTCTGAAAAGGCAAACTTACGGCTCCTTCTCCCACAGGGAAGGTGCCAGCCCTGAAAACTAATGCAGTTTTTCACTATCCCTCTGCAGCCTATCCACAGGCACAACAGCTTTGGGGATCTCTGCTTTCCCAGAGACTCAGCATGTCACGGTGCTCACTCTCGCCAGAGCCTTTTTCTGAAAAGGCAAACTTTCGGCTCCTTCTCCCTCAGGGAAGGTGCCAGCCCTGAAAACTAATGCAGTTTTTCACTATCCCTCTGCAGCCTATCCACAGGCACAACAGCTTTGGGGATCTCTGCTTTCCCAGAGACTCAGCATGTCACGGTGCTCGCTCTCGGCAGAAGCTTTTTTTCTGAAAAGGCAAACTTACGGCTCCTTCTCCCACAGGGAAGGTGCCAGCCCTGAAAACTAATGCAGTTTTTCACTATCCCTCTGCAGCCTATCCACAGGCACAACAGCTTTGGGGATCTCTTCTTTCCCAGAGACTCAGCATGTCACGGTGCTCGCTCTCGGCAGAAGCTTTTTTCTGAAAAGGCAAACTTACGGCTCCTTCTCCCACAGGGAAGGTGCCAGCCCTGAAAACTAATGCAGTTTTTCACTATCCCTCTGCAGCCTATCCACAGGCACAACAGCTTTGGGGATCTCTTCTTTCCCAGAGACTCAGCATGTCACGGTGCTCGCTCTCGGCAGAAGCTTTTTTCTGAAAAGGCAAACTTACGGCTCCTTCTCCCACAGGGAAGGTGCCAGCCCTGAAAACTAATGCAGTTTTTCACTATCCCTCTGCAGCCTATCCACAGGCACAACAGCTTTGGGGATCTCTGCTTTCCCAGAGACTCAGCATGTCACGGTGCTCGCTCTCGGCAGAAGCTTTTTTCTGAAAAGGCAAACTTACGGCTCCTTCTCCCACAGGGAAGGTGCCAGCCCTGAAAGATCTTGCTGGTATTCACTATCCCTCTGCAGCCTATCCACAGGCACAACAGCTTTTGGGATCTCTGCTTTCCCAGAGACTCAGCATGTCACGGTGCTCGCTCTCGGCAGAAGCTTTTTTCTGAAAAGGCAAACTTACTGCTCCTTCTCCCACAGGGAAGGTGCCAGCCCTGAAAACTAATGCAGTTTTTCACTATCCCTCTGCAGCCTATCCACAGGCACAACAGCTTTGGGGATCTCTGCTTTCCCAGAGACTCAGCATGTCACGGTGCTCACTCTCGCCAGAGCCTTTTTCTGAAAAGGCAAACTTTCGGCTCCTTCTCCCTCAGGGAAGGTGCCAGCCCTGAAAACTAATGCAGTTTTTCACTATCCCTCTGCAGCCTATCCACAGGCACAACAGCTTTGGGGATCTCTGCTTTCCCAGAGACTCAGCATGTCACGGTGCTCACTCTCGCCAGAGCCTTTTTCTGAAAAGGCAAACTTTCGGCTCCTTCTCCCTCAGGGAAGGTGCCAGCCCTGAAAACTAATGCAGTTTTTCACTATCCCTCTGCAGCCTATCCACAGGCACAACAGCTTTTGGGATCTCTGCTTTCCCAGAGACTCAGCATGTCACGGTGCTCGCTCTCGGCAGAAGCTTTTTTCTGAAAAGGCAAACTTACGGCTCCTTCTCCCACAGGGAAGGTGCCAGCCCTGAAAACTAATGCAGTTTTTCACTATCCCTCTGCAGCCTATCCACAGGCACAACAGCTTTGGGGATCTCTGCTTTCCCAGAGGCTCAGCATGTCACGGTGCTCGCTCTCGGCAGAAGCTTTTTTCTGAAAAGGCAAACTTACGGCTCCTTCTCCCACAGGGAAGGTGCCAGCCCTGAAAGATCTTGCTGGTATTCACTATCCCTCTGCAGCCTATCCACAGGCACAACAGCTTTGGGGATCTCTGCTTTCCCAGAGACTCAGCATGTCACGGTGCTCGCTCTCGGCAGAAGCTTTTTTCTGAAAAGGCAAACTTACTGCACCTTCTCCCACAGGGAAGGTGCCAGCCCTGAAAACTAATGCAGTTTTTCACTATCCCTCTGCAGCCTATCCACAGGCACAACAGCTTTTGGGATCTCTGCTTTCCCAGAGACTCAGCATGTCACGGTGCTCGCTCTCGGCAGAAGCTTTTTTCTGAAAAGGCAAACTTACGGCTCCTTCTCCCACAGGGAAGGTGCCAGCCCTGAAAACTAATGCAGTTTTTCACTATCCCTCTGCAGCCTATCCACAGGCACAACAGCTTTGGGGATCTCTGCTTTCCCAGAGACTCAGCATGTCACGGTGCTCGCTCTCGGCAGAAGCTTTTTTCTGAAAAGGCAAACTTACTGCTCCTTCTCCCACAGGGAAGGTGCCAGCCCTGAAAACTAATGCAGTTTTTCACTATCCCTCTGCAGCCTATCCACAGGCACAACAGCTTTGGGGATCTCTGCTTTCCCAGAGACTCAGCATGTCACGGTGCTCGCTCTCGGCAGAAGCTTTTTTCTGAAAAGGCAAACTTACGGCTCCTTCTCCCACAGGGAAGGTGCCAGCCCTGAAAACTAATGCAGTTTTTCACTATCCCTCTGCAGCCTATCCACAGGCACAACAGCTTTGGGGATCTCTGCTTTCCCAGAGACTCAGCATGTCACGGTGCTCGCTCTCGGCAGAAGCTTTTTTTCTGAAAAGGCAAACTTACGGCTCCTTCTCCCACAGGGAAGGTGCCAGCCCTGAAAACTAATGCAGTTTTTCACTATCCCTCTGCAGCCTATCCACAGGCACAACAGCTTTGGGGATCTCTTCTTTCCCAGAGACTCAGGATGTCACGGTGCTCGCTCTCGGCAGAAGCTTTTTTCTGAAAAGGCAAACTTACGGCTCCTTCTCCCACAGGGAAGGTGCCAGCCCTGAAAACTAATGCAGTTTTTCACTATCCCTCTGCAGCCTATCCACAGGCACAACAGCTTTGGGGATCTCTGCTTTCCCAGAGACTCAGCATGTCACGGTGCTCGCTCTCGGCAGAAGCTTTTTTCTGAAAAGGCAAACTTACGGCTCCTTCTCCCACAGGGAAGGTGCCAGCCCTGAAAACTAATGCAGTTTTTCACTATCCCTCTGCAGCCTATCCACAGGCACAACAGCTTTGGGGATCTCTGCTTTCCCAGAGACTCAGCATGTCACGGTGCTCGCTCTCGGCAGAAGCTTTTTTCTGAAAAGGCAAACTTACTGCTCCTTCTCCCACAGGGAAGGTGCCAGCCCTGAAAGATCTTGCTGGTATTCACTATCCCTCTGCAGCCTATCCACAGGCACAACAGCTTTTGGGATCTCTGCTTTCCCAGAGACTCAGCATGTCACGGTGCTCGCTCTCGGCAGAAGCTTTTTTCTGAAAAGGCAAACTTACTGCTCCTTCTCCCACAGGGAAGGTGCCAGCCCTGAAAACTAATGCAGTTTTTCACTATCCCTCTGCAGCCTATCCACAGGCACAACAGCTTTTGGGATCTCTGCTTTCCCAGAGACTCAGCATGTCACGGTGCTCGCTCTCGGCAGAAGCTTTTTTCTGAAAAGGCAAACTTACGGCTCCTTCTCCCACAGGGAAGGTGCCAGCCCTGAAAACTAATGCAGTTTTTCACTATCCCTCTGCAGCCTATCCACAGGCACAACAGCTTTGGGGATCTCTGCTTTCCCAGAGACTCAGCATGTCACGGTGCTCACTCTCGCCAGAGCCTTTTTCTGAAAAGGCAAACTTTCGGCTCCTTCTCCCTCAGGGAAGGTGCCAGCCCTGAAAACTAATGCAGTTTTTCACTATCCCTCTGCAGCCTATCCACAGGCACAACAGCTTTGGGGATCTCTGCTTTCCCAGAGACTCAGCATGTCACGGTGCTCGCTCTCGGCAGAAGCTTTTTTTCTGAAAAGGCAAACTTACGGCTCCTTCTCCCACAGGGAAGGTGCCAGCCCTGAAAACTAATGCAGTTTTTCACTATCCCTCTGCAGCCTATCCACAGGCACAACAGCTTTGGGGATCTCTTCTTTCCCAGAGACTCAGCATGTCACGGTGCTCGCTCTCGGCAGAAGCTTTTTTCTGAAAAGGCAAACTTACGGCTCCTTCTCCCACAGGGAAGGTGCCAGCCCTGAAAACTAATGCAGTTTTTCACTATCCCTCTGCAGCCTATCCACAGGCACAACAGCTTTGGGGATCTCTGCTTTCCCAGAGACTCAGCATGTCACGGTGCTCGCTCTCGGCAGAAGCTTTTTTCTGAAAAGGCAAACTTACGGCTCCTTCTCCCACAGGGAAGGTGCCAGCCCTGAAAACTAATGCAGTTTTTCACTATCCCTCTGCAGCCTATCCACAGGCACAACAGCTTTGGGGATCTCTGCTTTCCCAGAGACTCAGCATGTCACGGTGCTCGCTCTCGGCAGAAGCTTTTTTCTGAAAAGGCAAACTTACGGCTCCTTCTCCCACAGGGAAGGTGCCAGCCCTGAAAACTAATGCAGTTTTTCACTATCCCTCTGCAGCCTATCCACAGGCACAACAGCTTTGGGGATCTCTGCTTTCCCAGAGACTCAGCATGTCACGGTGCTCGCTCTCGGCAGAAGCTTTTTTTCTGAAAAGGCAAACTTACGGCTCCTTCTCCCACAGGGAAGGTGCCAGCCCTGAAAACTAATGCAGTTTTTCACTATCCCTCTGCAGCCTATCCACAGGCACAACAGCTTTGGGGATCTCTTCTTTCCCAGAGACTCAGCATGTCACGGTGCTCGCTCTCGGCAGAAGCTTTTTTCTGAAAAGGCAAACTTACGGCTCCTTCTCCCACAGGGAAGGTGCCAGCCCTGAAAACTAATGCAGTTTTTCACTATCCCTCTGCAGCCTATCCACAGGCACAACAGCTTTGGGGATCTCTGCTTTCCCAGAGACTCAGCATGTCACGGTGCTCGCTCTCGGCAGAAGCTTTTTTCTGAAAAGGCAAACTTACGGCTCCTTCTCCCACAGGGAAGGTGCCAGCCCTGAAAACTAATGCAGTTTTTCACTATCCCTCTGCAGCCTATCCACAGGCACAACAGCTTTGGGGATCTCTGCTTTCCCAGAGACTCAGCATGTCACGGTGCTCGCTCTCGGCAGAAGCTTTTTTCTGAAAAGGCAAACTTACTGCTCCTTCTCCCACAGGGAAGGTGCCAGCCCTGAAAGATCTTGCTGGTATTCACTATCCCTCTGCAGCCTATCCACAGGCACAACAGCTTTTGGGATCTCTGCTTTCCCAGAGACTCAGCATGTCACGGTGCTCGCTCTCGGCAGAAGCTTTTTTCTGAAAAGGCAAACTTACTGCTCCTTCTCCCACAGGGAAGGTGCCAGCCCTGAAAACTAATGCAGTTTTTCACTATCCCTCTGCAGCCTATCCACAGGCACAACAGCTTTTGGGATCTCTGCTTTCCCAGAGACTCAGCATGTCACGGTGCTCGCTCTCGGCAGAAGCTTTTTTCTGAAAAGGCAAACTTACGGCTCCTTCTCCCACAGGGAAGGTGCCAGCCCTGAAAACTAATGCAGTTTTTCACTATCCCTCTGCAGCCTATCCACAGGCACAACAGCTTTGGGGATCTCTGCTTTCCCAGAGACTCAGCATGTCACGGTGCTCACTCTCGCCAGAGCCTTTTTCTGAAAAGGCAAACTTTCTGCTCCTTCTCCCTCAGGGAAGGTGCCAGCCCTGAAAACTAATGCAGTTTTTCACTATCCCTCTGCAGCCTATCCACAGGCACAACAGCTTTGGGGATCTCTGCTTTCCCAGAGACTCAGCATGTCACGGTGCTCGCTCTCGGCAGAAGCTTTTTTTCTGAAAAGGCAAACTTACGGCTCCTTCTCCCACAGGGAAGGTGCCAGCCCTGAAAACTAATGCAGTTTTTCACTATCCCTCTGCAGCCTATCCACAGGCACAACAGCTTTGGGGATATCTTCTTTCCCAGAGACTCAGCATGTCACGGTGCTCGCTCTCGGCAGAAGCTTTTTTCTGAAAAGGCAAACTTACGGCTCCTTCTCCCACAGGGAAGGTGCCAGCCCTGAAAACTAATGCAGTTTTTCACTATCCCTCTGCAGCCTATCCACAGGCACAACAGCTTTGGGGATCTCTGCTTTCCCAGAGACTCAGCATGTCACGGTGCTCGCTCTCGGCAGAAGCTTTTTTCTGAAAAGGCAAACTTACTGCTCCTTCTCCCACAGGGAAGGTGCCAGCCCTGAAAACTAATGCAGTTTTTCACTATCCCTCTGCAGCCTATCCACAGGCACAACAGCTTTGGGGATCTCTGCTTTCCCAGAGACTCAGCATGTCACGGTGCTCACTCTCGCCAGAGCCTTTTTCTGAAAAGGCAAACTTTCGGCTCCTTCTCCCTCAGGGAAGGTGCCAGCCCTGAAAACTAATGCAGTTTTTCACTATCCCTCTGCAGCCTATCCACAGGCACAACAGCTTTTGGGATCTCTGCTTTCCCAGAGACTCAGCATGTCACGGTGCTCGCTCTCGGCAGAAGCTTTTTTCTGAAAAGGCAAACTTACTGCTCCTTCTCCCACAGGGAAGGTGCCAGCCCTGAAAACTAATGCAGTTTTTCACTATCCCTCTGCAGCCTATCCACAGGCACAACAGCTTTTGGGATCTCTGCTTTCCCAGAGACTCAGCATGTCACGGTGCTCGCTCTCGGCAGAAGCTTTTTTCTGAAAAGGCAAACTTACGGCTCCTTCTCCCACAGGGAAGGTGCCAGCCCTGAAAACTAATGCAGTTTTTCACTATCCCTCTGCAGCCTATCCACAGGCACAACAGCTTTGGGGATCTCTGCTTTCCCAGAGACTCAGCATGTCACGGTGCTCGCTCTCGGCAGAAGCTTTTTTCTGAAAAGGCAAACTTACGGCTCCTTCTCCCACAGGGAAGGTGCCAGCCCTGAAAGATCTTGCTGGTATTCACTATCCCTCTGCAGCCTATCCACAGGCACAACAGCTTTTGGGATCTCTGCTTTCCCAGAGACTCAGCATGTCACGGTGCTCGCTCTCGGCAGAAGCTTTTTTCTGAAAAGGCAAACTTACTGCTCCTTCTCCCACAGGGAAGGTGCCAGCCCTGAAAACTAATGCAGTTTTTCACTATCCCTCTGCAGCCTATCCACAGGCACAACAGCTTTTGGGATCTCTGCTTTCCCAGAGACTCAGCATGTCACGGTGCTCGCTCTCGGCAGAAGCTTTTTTCTGAAAAGGCAAACTTACGGCTCCTTCTCCCACAGGGAAGGTGCCAGCCCTGAAAACTAATGCAGTTTTTCACTATCCCTCTGCAGCCTATCCACAGGCACAACAGCTTTGGGGATCTCTGCTTTCCCAGAGACTCAGCATGTCACGGTGCTCGCTCTCGGCAGAAGCTTTTTTTCTGAAAAGGCAAACTTACGGCTCCTTCTCCCACAGGGAAGGTGCCAGCCCTGAAAACTAATGCAGTTTTTCACTATCCCTCTGCAGCCTATCCACAGGCACAACAGCTTTGGGGATCTCTGCTTTCCCAGAGACTCAGCATGTCACGGTGCTCGCTCTCGGCAGAAGCTTTTTTCTGAAAAGGCAAACTTACGGCTCCTTCTCCCACAGGGAAGGTGCCAGCCCTGAAAACTAATGCAGTTTTTCACTATCCCTCTGCAGCCTATCCACAGGCACAACAGCTTTTGGGATCTCTGCTTTCCCAGAGACTCAGCATGTCACGGTGCTCGCTCTCGGCAGAAGCTTTTTTCTGAAAAGGCAAACTTACGGCTCCTTCTCCCACAGGGAAGGTGCCAGCCCTGAAAGATCTTGCTGGTCTTCACTATCCCTCTGCAGCCTATCCACAGGCACAACAGCTTTGGGGATCTCTGCTTTCCCAGAGACTCAGCATGTCACAGTGCTCACTCTCGCTAGAGCCTTTTTCTGAAAAGGCAAACTTACGGCTCCTTCTCCCACAGGGAAGGTGCCAGCCCTGAAAACTAATGCAGTTTTTCACTATCCCTCTGCAGCCTATCCACAGGCACAACAGCTTTGGGGATCTCTGCTTTCCCAGAGACTCAGCATGTCACGGTGCTCGCTCTCGGCAGAAGCTTTTTTCTGAAAAGGCAAACTTACTGCTCCTTCTCCCACAGGGAAGGTGCCAGCCCTGAAAACTAATGCAGTTTTTCACTATCCCTCTGCAGCCTATCCACAGGCACAACAGCTTTGGGGATCTCTGCTTTCCCAGAGACTCAGCATGTCACGGTGCTCGCTCTCGGCAGAAGCTTTTTTCTGAAAAGGCAAACTTACGGCTCCTTCTCCCACAGGGAAGGTGCCAGCCCTGAAAACTAATGCAGTTTTTCACTATCCCTCTGCAGCCTATCCACAGGCACAACAGCTTTGGGGATCTCTGCTTTCCCAGAGACTCAGCATGTCACGGTGCTCGCTCTCGGCAGAAGCTTTTTTTCTGAAAAGGCAAACTTACGGCTCCTTCTCCCACAGGGAAGGTGCCAGCCCTGAAAACTAATGCAGTTTTTCACTATCCCTCTGCAGCCTATCCACAGGCACAACAGCTTTGGGGATCTCTTCTTTCCCAGAGACTCAGCATGTCACGGTGCTCGCTCTCGGCAGAAGCTTTTTTCTGAAAAGGCAAACTTACGGCTCCTTCTCCCACAGGGAAGGTGCCAGCCCTGAAAACTAATGCAGTTTTTCACTATCCCTCTGCAGCCTATCCACAGGCACAACAGCTTTGGGGATCTCTGCTTTCCCAGAGACTCAGCATGTCACGGTGCTCGCTCTCGGCAGAAGCTTTTTTCTGAAAAGGCAAACTTACGGCTCCTTCTCCCACAGGGAAGGTGCCAGCCCTGAAAACTAATGCAGTTTTTCACTATCCCTCTGCAGCCTATCCACAGGCACAACAGCTTTGGGGATCTCTGCTTTCCCAGAGACTCAGCATGTCACGGTGCTCGCTCTCGGCAGAAGCTTTTTTCTGAAAAGGCAAACTTACTGCTCCTTCTCCCACAGGGAAGGTGCCAGCCCTGAAAGATCTTGCTGGTATTCACTATCCCTCTGCAGCCTATCCACAGGCACAACAGCTTTTGGGATCTCTGCTTTCCCAGAGACTCAGCATGTCACGGTGCTCGCTCTCGGCAGAAGCTTTTTTCTGAAAAGGCAAACTTACTGCTCCTTCTCCCACAGGGAAGGTGCCAGCCCTGAAAACTAATGCAGTTTTTCACTATCCCTCTGCAGCCTATCCACAGGCACAACAGCTTTTGGGATCTCTGCTTTCCCAGAGACTCAGCATGTCACGGTGCTCGCTCTCGGCAGAAGCTTTTTTCTGAAAAGGCAAACTTACGGCTCCTTCTCCCACAGGGAAGGTGCCAGCCCTGAAAACTAATGCAGTTTTTCACTATCCCTCTGCAGCCTATCCACAGGCACAACAGCTTTGGGGATCTCTGCTTTCCCAGAGACTCAGCATGTCACGGTGCTCACTCTCGGCAGAAGCTTTTTTCTGAAAAGGCAAACTTACGGCTCCTTCTCCCACAGGGAAGGTGCCAGCCCTGAAAACTAATGCAGTTTTTCACTATCCCTCTGCAGCCTATCCACAGGCACAACAGCTTTGGGGATCTCTGCTTTCCCAGAGACTCAGCATGTCACGGTGCTCACTCTCGCCAGAGCCTTTTTCTGAAAAGGCAAACTTTCGGCTCCTTCTCCCTCAGGGAAGGTGCCAGCCCTGAAAACTAATGCAGTTTTTCACTATCCCTCTGCAGCCTATCCACAGGCACAACAGCTTTGGGGATCTCTGCTTTCCCAGAGACTCAGCATGTCACGGTGCTCGCTCTCGGCAGAAGCTTTTTTTCTGAAAAGGCAAACTTACGGCTCCTTCTCCCACAGGGAAGGTGCCAGCCCTGAAAACTAATGCAGTTTTTCACTATCCCTCTGCAGCCTATCCACAGGCACAACAGCTTTGGGGATATCTTCTTTCCCAGAGACTCAGCATGTCACGGTGCTCGCTCTCGGCAGAAGCTTTTTTCTGAAAAGGCAAACTTACGGCTCCTTCTCCCACAGGGAAGGTGCCAGCCCTGAAAACTAATGCAGTTTTTCACTATCCCTCTGCAGCCTATCCACAGGCACAACAGCTTTGGGGATCTCTGCTTTCCCAGAGACTCAGCATGTCACGGTGCTCGCTCTCGGCAGAAGCTTTTTTCTGAAAAGGCAAACTTACTGCTCCTTCTCCCACAGGGAAGGTGCCAGCCCTGAAAACTAATGCAGTTTTTCACTATCCCTCTGCAGCCTATCCACAGGCACAACAGCTTTGGGGATCTCTGCTTTCCCAGAGACTCAGCATGTCACGGTGCTCACTCTCGCCAGAGCCTTTTTCTGAAAAGGCAAACTTTCGGCTCCTTCTCCCTCAGGGAAGGTGCCAGCCCTGAAAACTAATGCAGTTTTTCACTATCCCTCTGCAGCCTATCCACAGGCACAACAGCTTTTGGGATCTCTGCTTTCCCAGAGACTCAGCATGTCACGGTGCTCGCTCTCGGCAGAAGCTTTTTTCTGAAAAGGCAAACTTACTGCTCCTTCTCCCACAGGGAAGGTGCCAGCCCTGAAAACTAATGCAGTTTTTCACTATCCCTCTGCAGCCTATCCACAGGCACAACAGCTTTTGGGATCTCTGCTTTCCCAGAGACTCAGCATGTCACGGTGCTCGCTCTCGGCAGAAGCTTTTTTCTGAAAAGGCAAACTTACGGCTCCTTCTCCCACAGGGAAGGTGCCAGCCCTGAAAACTAATGCAGTTTTTCACTATCCCTCTGCAGCCTATCCACAGGCACAACAGCTTTGGGGATCTCTGCTTTCCCAGAGACTCAGCATGTCACGGTGCTCGCTCTCGGCAGAAGCTTTTTTCTGAAAAGGCAAACTTACGGCTCCTTCTCCCACAGGGAAGGTGCCAGCCCTGAAAGATCTTGCTGGTATTCACTATCCCTCTGCAGCCTATCCACAGGCACAACAGCTTTTGGGATCTCTGCTTTCCCAGAGACTCAGCATGTCACGGTGCTCGCTCTCGGCAGAAGCTTTTTTCTGAAAAGGCAAACTTACGGCTCCTTCTCCCACAGGGAAGGTGCCAGCCCTGAAAGATCTTGCTGGTCTTCACTATCCCTCTGCAGCCTATCCACAGGCACAACAGCCCTGGGGATCTCTGCTTTCCCAGAGACTCAGCATGTCACAGTGCTCACTCTCGCTAGAGCCTTTTTCTGAAAAGGCAAACTTACGGCTCCTTCTCCCACAGGGAAGGTGCCAGCCCTGAAAACTAATGCAGTTTTTCACTATCCCTCTGCAGCCTATCCACAGGCACAACAGCTTTGGGGATCTCTGCTTTCCCAGAGACTCAGCATGTCACGGTGCTCGCTCTCGGCAGAAGCTTTTTTCTGAAAAGGCAAACTTACTGCTCCTTCTCCCACAGGGAAGGTGCCAGCCCTGAAAACTAATGCAGTTTTTCACTATCCCTCTGCAGCCTATCCACAGGCACAACAGCTTTGGGGATCTCTGCTTTCCCAGAGACTCAGCATGTCACGGTGCTCGCTCTCGGCAGAAGCTTTTTTCTGAAAAGGCAAACTTACGGCTCCTTCTCCCACAGGGAAGGTGCCAGCCCTGTAAACTAATGCAGTTTTTCACTATCCCTCTGCAGCCTATCCACAGGCACAACAGCTTTGGGGATCTCTGCTTTCCCAGAGACTCAGCATGTCACGGTGCTCGCTCTCGGCAGAAGCTTTTTTTCTGAAAAGGCAAACTTACGTCTCCTTCTCCCACAGGGAAGGTGCCAGCCCTGAAAACTAATGCAGTTTTTCACTATCCCTCTGCAGCCTATCCACAGGCACAACAGCTTTGGGGATCTCTTCTTTCCCAGAGACTCAGCATGTCACGGTGCTCGCTCTCGGCAGAAGCTTTTTTCTGAAAAGGCAAACTTACGGCTCCTTCTCCCACAGGGAAGGTGCCAGCCCTGAAAACTAATGCAGTTTTTCACTATCCCTCTGCAGCCTATCCACAGGCACAACAGCTTTGGGGATCTCTGCTTTCCCAGAGACTCAGCATGTCACGGTGCTCGCTCTCGGCAGAAGCTTTTTTCTGAAAAGGCAAACTTACGGCTCCTTCTCCCACAGGGAAGGTGCCAGCCCTGAAAACTAATGCAGTTTTTCACTATCCCTCTGCAGCCTATCCACAGGCACAACAGCTTTGGGGATCTCTGCTTTCCCAGAGACTCAGCATGTCACGGTGCTCGCTCTCGGCAGAAGCTTTTTTCTGAAAAGGCAAACTTACTGCTCCTTCTCCCACAGGGAAGGTGCCAGCCCTGAAAGATCTTGCTGGTATTCACTATCCCTCTGCAGCCTATCCACAGGCACAACAGCTTTTGGGATCTCTGCTTTCCCAGAGACTCAGCATGTCACGGTGCTCGCTCTCGGCAGAAGCTTTTTTCTGAAAAGGCAAACTTACTGCTCCTTCTCCCACAGGGAAGGTGCCAGCCCTGAAAACTAATGCAGTTTTTCACTATCCCTCTGCAGCCTATCCACAGGCACAACAGCTTTTGGGATCTCTGCTTTCCCAGAGACTCAGCATGTCACGGTGCTCGCTCTCGGCAGAAGCTTTTTTCTGAAAAGGCAAACTTACGGCTCCTTCTCCCACAGGGAAGGTGCCAGCCCTGAAAACTAATGCAGTTTTTCACTATCCCTCTGCAGCCTATCCACAGGCACAACAGCTTTGGGGATCTCTGCTTTCCCAGAGACTCAGCATGTCACGGTGCTCACTCTCGCCAGAGCCTTTTTCTGAAAAGGCAAACTTTCGGCTCCTTCTCCCTCAGGGAAGGTGCCAGCCCTGAAAACTAATGCAGTTTTTCACTATCCCTCTGCAGCCTATCCACAGGCACAACAGCTTTGGGGATCTCTGCTTTCCCAGAGACTCAGCATGTCACGGTGCTCGCTCTCGGCAGAAGCTTTTTTTCTGAAAAGGCAAACTTACGGCTCCTTCTCCCACAGGGAAGGTGCCAGCCCTGAAAACTAATGCAGTTTTTCACTATCCCTCTGCAGCCTATCCACAGGCACAACAGCTTTGGGGATCTCTTCTTTCCCAGAGACTCAGCATGTCACGGTGCTCGCTCTCGGCAGAAGCTTTTTTCTGAAAAGGCAAACTTACGGCTCCTTCTCCCACAGGGAAGGTGCCAGCCCTGAAAACTAATGCAGTTTTTCACTATCCCTCTGCAGCCTATCCACAGGCACAACAGCTTTGGGGATCTCTGCTTTCCCAGAGACTCAGCATGTCACGGTGCTCGCTCTCGGCAGAAGCTTTTTTCTGAAAAGGCAAACTTACGGCTCCTTCTCCCACAGGGAAGGTGCCAGCCCTGAAAACTAATGCAGTTTTTCACTATCCCTCTGCAGCCTATCCACAGGCACAACAGCTTTGGGGATCTCTGCTTTCCCAGAGACTCAGCATGTCACGGTGCTCGCTCTCGGCAGAAGCTTTTTTCTGAAAAGGCAAACATACGGCTCCTTCTCCCACAGGGAAGGTGCCAGCCCTGAAAACTAATGCAGTTTTTCACTATCCCTCTGCAGCCTATCCACAGGCACAACAGCTTTGGGGATCTCTGCTTTCCCAGAGACTCAGCATGTCACGGTGCTCGCTCTCGGCAGAAGCTTTTTTTCTGAAAAGGCAAACTTACGGCTCCTTCTCCCACAGGGAAGGTGCCAGCCCTGAAAACTAATGCAGTTTTTCACTATCCCTCTGCAGCCTATCCACAGGCACAACAGCTTTGGGGATCTCTTCTTTCCCAGAGACTCAGCATGTCACGGTGCTCGCTCTCGGCAGAAGCTTTTTTCTGAAAAGGCAAACTTACGGCTCCTTCTCCCACAGGGAAGGTGCCAGCCCTGAAAACTAATGCAGTTTTTCACTATCCCTCTGCAGCCTATCCACAGGCACAACAGCTTTGGGGATCTCTGCTTTCCCAGAGACTCAGCATGTCACGGTGCTCGCTCTCGGCAGAAGCTTTTTTCTGAAAAGGCAAACTTACGGCTCCTTCTCCCACAGGGAAGGTGCCAGCCCTGAAAACTAATGCAGTTTTTCACTATCCCTCTGCAGCCTATCCACAGGCACAACAGCTTTGGGGATCTCTGCTTTCCCAGAGACTCAGCATGTCACGGTGCTCGCTCTCGGCAGAAGCTTTTTTCTGAAAAGGCAAACTTACTGCTCCTTCTCCCACAGGGAAGGTGCCAGCCCTGAAAGATCTTGCTGGTATTCACTATCCCTCTGCAGCCTATCCACAGGCACAACAGCTTTTGGGATCTCTGCTTTCCCAGAGACTCAGCATGTCACGGTGCTCGCTCTCGGCAGAAGCTTTTTTCTGAAAAGGCAAACTTACTGCTCCTTCTCCCACAGGGAAGGTGCCAGCCCTGAAAACTAATGCAGTTTTTCACTATCCCTCTGCAGCCTATCCACAGGCACAACAGCTTTTGGGATCTCTGCTTTCCCAGAGACTCAGCATGTCACGGTGCTCGCTCTCGGCAGAAGCTTTTTTCTGAAAAGGCAAACTTACGGCTCCTTCTCCCACAGGGAAGGTGCCAGCCCTGAAAACTAATGCAGTTTTTCACTATCCCTCTGCAGCCTATCCACAGGCACAACAGCTTTGGGGATCTCTGCTTTCCCAGAGACTCAGCATGTCACGGTGCTCACTCTCGCCAGAGCCTTTTTCTGAAAAGGCAAACTTTCGGCTCCTTCTCCCTCAGGGAAGGTGCCAGCCCTGAAAACTAATGCAGTTTTTCACTATCCCTCTGCAGCCTATCCACAGGCACAACAGCTTTGGGGATCTCTGCTTTCCCAGAGACTCAGCATGTCACGGTGCTCGCTCTCGGCAGAAGCTTTTTTTCTGAAAAGGCAAACTTACGGCTCCTTCTCCCACAGGGAAGGTGCCAGCCCTGAAAACTAATGCAGTTTTTCACTATCCCTCTGCAGCCTATCCACAGGCACAACAGCTTTGGGGATATCTTCTTTCCCAGAGACTCAGCATGTCACGGTGCTCGCTCTCGGCAGAAGCTTTTTTCTGAAAAGGCAAACTTACGGCTCCTTCTCCCACAGGGAAGGTGCCAGCCCTGAAAACTAATGCAGTTTTTCACTATCCCTCTGCAGCCTATCCACAGGCACAACAGCTTTGGGGATCTCTGCTTTCCCAGAGACTCAGCATGTCACGGTGCTCGCTCTCGGCAGAAGCTTTTTTCTGAAAAGGCAAACTTACGGCTCCTTCTCCCACAGGGAAGGTGCCAGCCCTGAAAACTAATGCAGTTTTTCACTATCCCTCTGCAGCCTATCCACAGGCACAACAGCTTTGGGGATCTCTGCTTTCCCAGAGACTCAGCATGTCACGGTGCTCACTCTCGCCAGAGCCTTTTTCTGAAAAGGCAAACTTTCGGCTCCTTCTCCCTCAGGGAAGGTGCCAGCCCTGAAAACTAATGCAGTTTTTCACTATCCCTCTGCAGCCTATCCACAGGCACAACAGCTTTTGGGATCTCTGCTTTCCCAGAGACTCAGCATGTCACGGTGCTCGCTCTCGGCAGAAGCTTTTTTCTGAAAAGGCAAACTTACTGCTCCTTCTCCCACAGGGAAGGTGCCAGCCCTGAAAACTAATGCAGTTTTTCACTATCCCTCTGCAGCCTATCCACAGGCACAACAGCTTTTGGGATCTCTGCTTTCCCAGAGACTCAGCATGTCACGGTGCTCGCTCTCGGCAGAAGCTTTTTTCTGAAAAGGCAAACTTACGGCTCCTTCTCCCACAGGGAAGGTGCCAGCCCTGAAAACTAATGCAGTTTTTCACTATCCCTCTGCAGCCTATCCACAGGCACAACAGCTTTGGGGATCTCTGCTTTCCCAGAGACTCAGCATGTCACGGTGCTCGCTCTCGGCAGAAGCTTTTTTCTGAAAAGGCAAACTTACGGCTCCTTCTCCCACAGGGAAGGTGCCAGCCCTGAAAGATCTTGCTGGTATTCACTATCCCTCTGCAGCCTATCCACAGGCACAACAGCTTTTGGGATCTCTGCTTTCCCAGAGACTCAGCATGTCACGGTGCTCGCTCTCGGCAGAAGCTTTTTTCTGAAAAGGCAAACTTACTGCTCCTTCTCCCACAGGGAAGGTGCCAGCCCTGAAAACTAATGCAGTTTTTCACTATCCCTCTGCAGCCTATCCACAGGCACAACAGCTTTTGGGATCTCTGCTTTCCCAGAGACTCAGCATGTCACGGTGCTCGCTCTCGGCAGAAGCTTTTTTCTGAAAAGGCAAACTTACGGCTCCTTCTCCCACAGGGAAGGTGCCAGCCCTGAAAACTAATGCAGTTTTTCACTATCCCTCTGCAGCCTATCCACAGGCACAACAGCTTTGGGGATCTCTGCTTTCCCAGAGACTCAGCATGTCACGGTGCTCGCTCTCGGCAGAAGCTTTTTTTCTGAAAAGGCAAACTTACGGCTCCTTCTCCCACAGGGAAGGTGCCAGCCCTGAAAACTAATGCAGTTTTTCACTATCCCTCTGCAGCCTATCCACAGGCACAACAGCTTTGGGGATCTCTGCTTTCCCAGAGACTCAGCATGTCACGGTGCTCGCTCTCGGCAGAAGCTTTTTTCTGAAAAGGCAAACTTACGGCTCCTTCTCCCACAGGGAAGGTGCCAGCCCTGAAAACTAATGCAGTTTTTCACTATCCCTCTGCAGCCTATCCACAGGCACAACAGCTTTTGGGATCTCTGCTTTCCCAGAGACTCAGCATGTCACGGTGCTCGCTCTCGGCAGAAGCTTTTTTCTGAAAAGGCAAACTTACGGCTCCTTCTCCCACAGGGAAGGTGCCAGCCCTGAATGATCTTGCTGGTCTTCACTATCCCTCTGCAGCCTATCCACAGGCACAACAGCTTTGGGGATCTCTGCTTTCCCAGAGACTCAGCATGTCACAGTGCTCACTCTCGCTAGAGCCTTTTTCTGAAAAGGCAAACTTACGGCTCCTTCTCCCACAAGGAAGGTGCCAGCCCTGAAAGATCTTGCTGGTATTCACTATCCCTCTGCAGCCTATCCACAGGCACAACAGCTTTTGGGATCTCTGCTTTCCCAGAGACTCAGCATGTCACGGTGCTCGCTCTCGGCAGAAGCTTTTTTCTGAAAAGGCAAACTTACTGCTCCTTCTCCCACAGGGAAGGTGCCAGCCCTGAAAACTAATGCAGTTTTTCACTATCCCTCTGCAGCCTATCCACAGGCACAACAGCTTTTGGGATCTCTGCTTTCCCAGAGACTCAGCATGTCACGGTGCTCGCTCTCGGCAGAAGCTTTTTTCTGAAAAGGCAAACTTACGGCTCCTTCGCCCACAGGGAAGGTGCCAGCCCTGAAAACTAATGCAGTTTTTCACTATCCCTCTGCAGCCTATCCACAGGCACAACAGCTTTGGGGATCTCTGCTTTCCCAGAGACTCAGCATGTCACGGTGCTCACTCTCGCTAGAGCCTTTTTCTGAAAAGGCAAACTTACGGCTCCTTCTCCCACAAGGAAGGTGCCAGCCCTGAAAGATCTTGCTGGTATTCACTATCCCTCTGCAGCCTATCCACAGGCACAACAGCTTTTGGGATCTCTGCTTTCCCAGAGACTCAGCATGTCACGGTGCTCGCTCTCGGCAGAAGCTTTTTTCTGAAAAGGCAAACTTACGGCTCCTTCTCCCACAGGGAAGGTGCCAGCCCTGAAAACTAATGCAGTTTTTCACTATCCCTCTGCAGCCTATCCACAGGCACAACAGCTTTGGGGATCTCTGCTTTCCCAGAGACTCAGCATGTCACGGTGCTCGCTCTCGGCAGAAGCTTTTTTCTGAAAAGGCAAACTTACGGCTCCTTCTCCCACAGGGAAGGTGCCAGCCCTGAAAACTAATGCAGTTTTTCACTATCCCTCTGCAGCCTATCCACAGGCACAACAGCTTTGGGGATCTCTGCTTTCCCAGAGACTCAGCATGTCACGGTGCTCGCTCTCGGCAGAAGCTTTTTTCTGAAAAGGCAAACTTACTGCTCCTTCTCCCACAGGGAAGGTGCCAGCCCTGAAAGATCTTGCTGGTATTCACTATCCCTCTGCAGCCTATCCACAGGCACAACAGCTTTCGGGATCTCTGCTTTCCCAGAGACTCAGCATGTCACGGTGCTCGCTCTCGGCAGAAGCTTTTTTCTGAAAAGGCAAACTTACGGCTCCTTCTCCCACAGGGAAGGTGCCAGCCCTGAAAACTAATGCAGTTTTTCACTATCCCTCTGCAGCCTATCCACAGGCACAACAGCTTTGGGGATCTCTGCTTTCCCAGAGACTCAGCATGTCACGGTGCTCACTCTCGCCAGAGCCTTTTTCTGAAAAGGCAAACTTTCGGCTCCTTCTCCCTCAGGGAAGGTGCCAGCCCTGAAAACTAATGCAGTTTTTCACTATCCCTCTGCAGCCTATCCACAGGCACAACAGCTTTGGGGATCTCTGCTTTCCCAGAGACTCAGCATGTCACGGTGCTCGCTCTCGGCAGAAGCTTTTTTCTGAAAAGGCAAACTTATGGCTCCTTCTCCCACAGGGAAGGTGCCAGCCCTGAAAACTAATGCAGTTTTTCACTATCCCTCTGCAGCCTATCCACAGGCACAACAGCTTTTGGGATCTCTGCTTTCCCAGAGACTCAGCATGTCACGGTGCTCGCTCTCGGCAGAAGCTTTTTTCTGAAAAGGCAAACTTACGGCTCCTTCTCCCACAGGGAAGGTGCCAGCCCTGAAAGATCTTGCTGGTATTCACTATCCCTCTGCAGCCTATCCACAGGCACAACAGCTTTTGGGATCTCTGCTTTCCCAGAGACTCAGCATGTCACGGTGCTCGCTCTCGGCAGAAGCTTTTTTCTGAAAAGGCAAACTTACGGCTCCTTCTCCCACAGGGAAGGTGCCAGCCCTGAAAACTAATGCAGTTTTTCACTATCCCTCTGCAGCCTATCCACAGGCACAACAGCTTTGGGGATCTCTGCTTTCCCAGAGACTCAGCATGTCACGGTGCTCGCTCTCGGCAGAAGCTTTTTTCTGAAAAGGCAAACTTACGGCTCCTTCTCCCACAGGGAAGGTGCCAGCCCTGAAAGATCTTGCTGGTATTCACTATCCCTCTGCAGCCTATCCACAGGCACAACAGCTTTTGGGATCTCTGCTTTCCCAGAGACTCAGCATGTCACGGTGCTCGCTCTCGGCAGAAGCTTTTTTCTGAAAAGGCAAACTTACTGCTCCTTCTCCCACAGGGAAGGTGCCAGCCCTGAAAACTAATGCAGTTTTTCACTATCCCTCTGCAGCCTATCCACAGGCACAACAGCTTTTGGGATCTCTGCTTTCCCAGAGACTCAGCATGTCACGGTGCTCGCTCTCGGCAGAAGCTTTTTTCTGAAAAGGCAAACTTACGGCTCCTTCTCCCACAGGGAAGGTGCCAGCCCTGAAAACTAATGCAGTTTTTCACTATCCCTCTGCAGCCTATCCACAGGCACAACAGCTTTGGGGATCTCTGCTTTCCCAGAGACTCAGCATGTCACGGTGCTCGCTCTCGGCAGAAGCTTTTTTCTGAAAAGGCAAACTTACGGCTCCTTCTCCCACAGGGAAGGTGCCAGCCCTGAAAACTAATGCAGTTTTTCACTATCCCTCTGCAGCCTATCCACAGGCACAACAGCTTTGGGGATCTCTGCTTTCCCAGAGACTCAGCATGTCACGGTGCTCGCTCTCGGCAGAAGCTTTTTTCTGAAAAGGCAAACTTACGGCTCCTTCTCCCACAGGGAAGGTGCCAGCCCTGAAAGATCTTGCTGGTATTCACTATCCCTCTGCAGCCTATCCACAGGCACAACAGCTTTTGGGATCTCTGCTTTCCCAGAGACTCAGCATGTCACGGTGCTCGCTCTCGGCAGAAGCTTTTTTCTGAAAAGGCAAACTTACTGTTCCTTCTCCCACAGGGAAGGTGCCAGCCCTGAAAACTAATGCAGTTTTTCACTATCCCTCTGCAGCCTATCCACAGGCACAACAGCTTTTGGGATCTCTGCTTTCCCAGAGACTCAGCATGTCACGGTGCTCGCTCTCGGCAGAAGCTTTTTTCTGAAAAGGCAAACTTACGGCTCCTTCTCCCACAGGGAAGGTGCCAGCCCTGAAAACTAATGCAGTTTTTCACTATCCCTCTGCAGCCTATCCACAGGCACAACAGCTTTGGGGATCTCTGCTTTCCCAGAGACTCAGCATGTCACGGTGCTCACTCTCGCCAGAGCCTTTTTCTGAAAAGGCAAACTTTCGGCTCCTTCTCCCTCAGGGAAGGTGCCAGCCCTGAAAACTAATGCAGTTTTTCACTATCCCTCTGCAGCCTATCCACAGGCACAACAGCTTTTGGGATCTCTGCTTTCCCAGAGACTCAGCATGTCACGGTGCTCGCTCTCGGCAGAAGCTTTTTTCTGAAAAGGCAAACTTACTGCTCCTTCTCCCACAGGGAAGGTGCCAGCCCTGAAAACTAATGCAGTTTTTCACTATCCCTCTGCAGCCTATCCACAGGCACAACAGCTTTTGGGATCTCTGCTTTCCCAGAGACTCAGCATGTCACGGTGCTCGCTCTCGGCAGAAGCTTTTTTCTGAAAAGGCAAACTTACTGCTCCTTCTCCCACAGGGAAGGTGCCAGCCCTGAAAACTAATGCAGTTTTTCACTATCCCTCTGCAGCCTATCCACAGGCACAACAGCTTTTGGGATCTCTGCTTTCCCAGAGACTCAGCATGTCACGGTGCTCGCTCTCGGCAGAAGCTTTTTTCTGAAAAGGCAAACTTACGGCTCCTTCTCCCACAGGGAAGGTGCCAGCCCTGAAAACTAATGCAGTTTTTCACTATCCCTCTGCAGCCTATCCACAGGCACAACAGCTTTGGGGATCTCTGCTTTCCCAGAGACTCAGCATGTCACGGTGCTCGCTCTCGGCAGAAGCTTTTTTCTGAAAAGGCAAACTTACGGCTCCTTCTCCCACAGGGAAGGTGCCAGCCCTGAAAACTAATGCAGTTTTTCACTATCCCTCTGCAGCCTATCCACAGGCACAACAGCTTTGGGGATCTCTGCTTTCCCAGAGACTCAGCATGTCACGGTGCTCGCTCTCGGCAGAAGCTTTTTTCTGAAAAGGCAAACTTACGGCTCCTTCTCCCACAGGGAAGGTGCCAGCCCTGAAAGATCTTGCTGGTATTCACTATCCCTCTGCAGCCTATCCACAGGCACAACAGCTTTCGGGATCTCTGCTTTCCCAGAGACTCAGCATGTCACGGTGCTCGCTCTCGGCAGAAGCTTTTTTCTGAAAAGGCAAACTTACGGCTCCTTCTCCCACAGGGAAGGTGCCAGCCCTGAAAACTAATGCAGTTTTTCACTATCCCTCTGCAGCCTATCCACAGGCACAACAGCTTTGGGGATCTCTGCTTTCCCAGAGACTCAGCATGTCACGGTGCTCACTCTCGCCAGAGCCTTTTTCTGAAAAGGCAAACTTTCGGCTCCTTCTCCCACAGGGAAGGTGCCAGCCCTGAAAACTAATGCAGTTTTTCACTATCCCTCTGCAGCCTATCCACAGGCACAACAGCTTTGGGGATCTCTGCTTTCCCAGAGACTCAGCATGTCACGGTGCTCGCTCTCGGCAGAAGCTTTTTTTCTGAAAAGGCAAACTTACGGCTCCTTCTCCCACAGGGAAGGTGCCAGCCCTGAAAACTAATGCAGTTTTTCACTATCCCTCTGCAGCCTATCCACAGGCACAACAGCTTTGGGGATCTCTTCTTTCCCAGAGACTCAGCATGTCACGGTGCTCGCTCTCGGCAGAAGCTTTTTTCTGAAAAGGCAAACTTACGGCTCCTTCTCCCACAGGGAAGGTGCCAGCCCTGAAAACTAATGCAGTTTTTCACTATCCCTCTGCAGCCTATCCACAGGCACAACAGCTTTGGGGATCTCTGCTTTCCCAGAGACTCAGCATGTCACGGTGCTCGCTCTCGGCAGAAGCTTTTTTCTGAAAAGGCAAACTTACGGCTCCTTCTCCCACAGGGAAGGTGCCAGCCCTGAAAACTAATGCAGTTTTTCACTATCCCTCTGCAGCCTATCCACAGGCACAACAGCTTTGGGGATCTCTGCTTTCCCAGAGACTCAGCATGTCACGGTGCTCGCTCTCGGCAGAAGCTTTTTTCTGAAAAGGCAAACTTACTGCTCCTTCTCCCACAGGGAAGGTGCCAGCCCTGAAAACTAATGCAGTTTTTCACTATCCCTCTGCAGCCTATCCACAGGCACAACAGCTTTGGGGATCTCTGCTTTCCCAGAGACTCAGCATGTCACGGTGCTCACTCTCGCCAGAGCCTTTTTCTGAAAAGGCAAACTTTCGGCTCCTTCTCCCTCAGGGAAGGTGCCAGCCCTGAAAACTAATGCAGTTTTTCACTATCCCTCTGCAGCCTATCCACAGGCACAACAGCTTTTGGGATCTCTGCTTTCCCAGAGACTCAGCATGTCACGGTGCTCGCTCTCGGCAGAAGCTTTTTTCTGAAAAGGCAAACTTACTGCTCCTTCTCCCACAGGGAAGGTGCCAGCCCTGAAAACTAATGCAGTTTTTCACTATCCCTCTGCAGCCTATCCACAGGCACAACAGCTTTTGGGATCTCTGCTTTCCCAGAGACTCAGCATGTCACGGTGCTCGCTCTCGGCAGAAGCTTTTTTCTGAAAAGGCAAACTTACGGCTCCTTCTCCCACAGGGAAGGTGCCAGCCCTGAAAACTAATGCAGTTTTTCACTATCCCTCTGCAGCCTATCCACAGGCACAACAGCTTTGGGGATCTCTGCTTTCCCAGAGACTCAGCATGTCACGGTGCTCGCTCTCGGCAGAAGCTTTTTTCTGAAAAGGCAAACTTACGGCTCCTTCTCCCACAGGGAAGGTGCCAGCCCTCAAAGATCTTGCTGGTATTCACTATCCCTCTGCAGCCTATCCACAGGCACAACAGCTTTTGGGATCTCTGCTTTCCCAGAGACTCAGCATGTCACGGTGCTCGCTCTCGGCAGAAGCTTTTTTCTGAAAAGGCAAACTTACTGCTCCTTCTCCCACAGGGAAGGTGCCAGCCCTGAAAACTACTGCAGTTTTTCACTATCCCTCTGCAGCCTATCCACAGGCACAACAGCTTTTGGGATCTCTGCTTTCCCAGAGACTCAGCATGTCACGGTGCTCGCTCTCGGCAGAAGCTTTTTTCTGAAAAGGCAAACTTACGGCTCCTTCTCCCACAGGGAAGGTGCCAGCCCTGAAAACTAATGCAGTTTTTCACTATCCCTCTGCAGCCTATCCACAGGCACAACAGCTTTGGGGATCTCTGCTTTCCCAGAGACTCAGCATGTCACGGTGCTCGCTCTCGGCAGAAGCTTTTTTTCTGAAAAGGCAAACTTACGGCTCCTTCTCCCACAGGGAAGGTGCCAGCCCTGAAAACTAATGCAGTTTTTCACTATCCCTCTGCAGCCTATCCACAGGCACAACAGCTTTGGGGATCTCTGCTTTCCCAGAGACTCAGCATGTCACGGTGCTCGCTCTCGGCAGAAGCTTTTTTCTGAAAAGGCAAACTTACGGCTCCTTCTCCCACAGGGAAGGTGCCAGCCCTGAAAACTAATGCAGTTTTTCACTATCCCTCTGCAGCCTATCCACAGGCACAACAGCTTTTGGGATCTCTGCTTTCCCAGAGACTCAGCATGTCACGGTGCTCGCTCTCGGCAGAAGCTTTTTTCTGAAAAGGCAAACTTACGGCTCCTTCTCCCACAGGGAAGGTGCCAGCCCTGAAAGATCTTGCTGGTCTTCACTATCCCTCTGCAGCCTATCCACAGGCACAACAGCTTTGGGGATCTCTGCTTTCCCAGAGACTCAGCATGTCACAGTGCTCACTCTCGCTAGAGCCTTTTTCTGAAAAGGCAAACTTACGGCTCCTTCTCCCACAAGGAAGGTGCCAGCCCTGAAAGATCTTGCTGGTATTCACTATCCCTCTGCAGCCTATCCACAGGCACAACAGCTTTTGGGATCTCTGCTTTCCCAGAGACTCAGCATGTCACGGTGCTCGCTCTCGGCAGAAGCTTTTTTCTGAAAAGGCAAACTTACTGCTCCTTCTCCCACAGGGAAGGTGCCAGCCCTGAAAACTAATGCAGTTTTTCACTATCCCTCTGCAGCCTATCCACAGGCACAACAGCTTTTGGGATCTCTGCTTTCCCAGAGACTCAGCATGTCACGGTGCTCGCTCTCGGCAGAAGCTTTTTTCTGAAAAGGCAAACTTACGGCTCCTTCTCCCACAGGGAAGGTGCCAGCCCTGAAAACTAATGCAGTTTTTCACTATCCCTCTGCAGCCTATCCACAGGCACAACAGCTTTGGGGATCTCTGCTTTCCCAGAGACTCAGCATGTCACGGTGCTCACTCTCGCTAGAGCCTTTTTCTGAAAAGGCAAACTTACGGCTCCTTCTCCCACAAGGAAGGTGCCAGCCCTGAAAGATCTTGCTGGTATTCACTATCCCTCTGCAGCCTATCCACAGGCACAACAGCTTTTGGGATCTCTGCTTTCCCAGAGACTCAGCATGTCACGGTGCTCGCTCTCGGCAGAAGCTTTTTTCTGAAAAGGCAAACTTACGGCTCCTTCTCCCACAGGGAAGGTGCCAGCCCTGAAAACTAATGCAGTTTTTCACTATCCCTCTGCAGCCTATCCACAGGCACAACAGCTTTGGGGATCTCTGCTTTCCCAGAGACTCAGCATGTCACGGTGCTCGCTCTCGGCAGAAGCTTTTTTCTGAAAAGGCAAACTTACGGCTCCTTCTCCCACAGGGAAGGTGCCAGCCCTGAAAACTAATGCAGTTTTTCACTATCCCTCTGCAGCCTATCCACAGGCACAACAGCTTTGGGGATCTCTGCTTTCCCAGAGACTCAGCATGTCACGGTGCTCGCTCTCGGCAGAAGCTTTTTTCTGAAAAGGCAAACTTACGGCTCCTTCTCCCACAGGGAAGGTGCCAGCCCTGAAAGATCTTGCTGGTATTCACTATCCCTCTGCAGCCTATCCACAGGCACAACAGCTTTCGGGATCTCTGCTTTCCCAGAGACTCAGCATGTCACGGTGCTCGCTCTCGGCAGAAGCTTTTTTCTGAAAAGGCAAACTTACGGCTCCTTCTCCCACAGGGAAGGTGCCAGCCCTGAAAACTAATGCAGTTTTTCACTATCCCTCTGCAGCCTATCCACAGGCACAACAGCTTTGGGGATCTCTGCTTTCCCAGAGACTCAGCATGTCACGGTGCTCACTCTCGCCAGAGCCTTTTTCTGAAAAGGCAAACTTTCGGCTCCTTCTCCCTCAGGGAAGGTGCCAGCCCTGAAAACTAATGCAGTTTTTCACTATCCCTCTGCAGCCTATCCACAGGCACAACAGCTTTGGGGATCTCTGCTTTCCCAGAGACTCAGCATGTCACGGTGCTCGCTCTCGGCAGAAGCTTTTTTCTGAAAAGGCAAACTTATGGCTCCTTCTCCCACAGGGAAGGTGCCAGCCCTGAAAACTAATGCAGTTTTTCACTATCCCTCTGCAGCCTATCCACAGGCACAACAGCTTTTGGGATCTCTGCTTTCCCAGAGACTCAGCATGTCACGGTGCTCGCTCTCGGCAGAAGCTTTTTTCTGAAAAGGCAAACTTACGGCTCCTTCTCCCACAGGGAAGGTGCCAGCCCTGAAAGATCTTGCTGGTATTCACTATCCCTCTGCAGCCTATCCACAGGCACAACAGCTTTGGGGATCTCTGCTTTCCCAGAGACTCAGCATGTCACGGTGCTCGCTCTCGGCAGAAGCTTTTTTCTGAAAAGGCAAACTTACGGCTCCTTCTCCCACAGGGAAGGTGCCAGCCCTGAAAACTAATGCAGTTTTTCACTATCCCTCTGCAGCCTATCCACAGGCACAACAGCTTTGGGGATCTCTGCTTTCCCAGAGACTCAGCATGTCACGGTGCTCACTCTCGGCAGAAGCTTTTTTCTGAAAAGGCAAACTTACGGCTCCTTCTCCCACAGGGAAGGTGCCAGCCCTGAAAGATCTTGCTGGTATTCACTATCCCTCTGCAGCCTATCCACAGGCACAACAGCTTTTGGGATCTCTGCTTTCCCAGAGACTCAGCATGTCACGGTGCTCGCTCTCGGCAGAAGCTTTTTTCTGAAAAGGCAAACTTACTGCTCCTTCTCCCACAGGGAAGGTGCCAGCCCTGAAAACTAATGCAGTTTTTCACTATCCCTCTGCAGCCTATCCACAGGCACAACAGATTTTGGGATCTCTGCTTTCCCAGAGACTCAGCATGTCACGGTGCTCGCTCTCGGCAGAAGCTTTTTTCTGAAAAGGCAAACTTACGGCTCCTTCTCCCACAGGGAAGGTGCCAGCCCTGAAAACTAATGCAGTTTTTCACTATCCCTCTGCAGCCTATCCACAGGCACAACAGCTTTGGGGATCTCTGCTTTCCCAGAGACTCAGCATGTCACGGTGCTCACTCTCGCCAGAGCCTTTTTCTGAAAAGGCAAACTTTCGGCTCCTTCTCCCTCAGGGAAGGTGCCAGCCCTGAAAACTAATGCAGTTTTTCACTATCCCTCTGCAGCCTATCCACAGGCACAACAGCTTTTGGGATCTCTGCTTTCCCAGAGACTCAGCATGTCACGGTGCTCGCTCTCGGCAGAAGCTTTTTTCTGAAAAGGCAAACTTACTGCTCCTTCTCCCACAGGGAAGGTGCCAGCCCTGAAACTAATGCAGTTTTTCACTATCCCTCTGCAGCCTATCCACAGGAGG
>NW_026060926.1:0-106295 GCF_929443795.1 Astur gentilis
TTTTCACTATCCCTCTGCAGCCTATCCACAGGCACAACAGCTTTTGGGATCTCTGCTTTCCCAGAGACTCAGCATGTCACGGTGCTCGCTCTCGGCAGAAGCTTTTTTCTGAAAAGGCAAACTTACGGCTCCTTCTCCCACAGGGAAGGTGCCAGCCCTGAAAACTAATGCAGTTTTTCACTATCCCTCTGCAGCCTATTCACAGGCACAACAGCTTTTGGGATCTCTGCTTTCCCAGAGACTCAGCATGTCACGGTGCTCGCTCTCGGCAGAAGCTTTTTTCTGAAAAGGCAAACTTACGGCTCCTTCTCCCACAGGGAAGGTGCCAGCCCTGAAAACTAATGCAGTTTTTCACTATCCCTCTGCAGCCTATCCACAGGCACAACAGCTTTGGGGATCTCTGCTTTCCCAGAGACTCAGCATGTCACGGTGCTCGTTCTCGGCAGAAGCTTTTTCTGAGAAGGCAAAAGTGTGGCTCCTTCTCCCACAAGGAAGGTGCTAGCCCTGAAAGATCTTGCTGGTATTCACTATCCTCCTGCAGCCTATCCACAGGCACAACAGCTTTTGGGATCTCTGCTTTCCCAGAGACTCAGCATGTCACGGTGCTCGCTCTCGGCAGAAGCTTTTTTCTGAAAAGGCAAACTTACGGCTCCTTCTCCCACAGGGAAGGTGCCAGCCCTGAAAACTAATGCAGTTTTTCACTATCCCTCTGCAGCCTATCCACAGGCACAACAGCTTTTGGGATCTCTGCTTTCCCAGAGACTCAGCATGTCACGGTGCTCGCTCTCGGCAGAAGCTTTTTTTCTGAAAAGGCAAACTTACGGCTCCTTCTCCCACAGGGAAGGTGCCAGCCCTGAAAACTAATGCAGTTTTTCACTATCCCTCTGCAGCCTATTCACAGGCACAACAGCTTTTGGGATCTCTGCTTTCCCAGAGACTCAGCATGTCACGGTGCTCGCTCTCGGCAGAAGCTTTTTTCTGAAAAGGCAAACTTACGGCTCCTTCTCCCACAGGGAAAGTGCCAGCCCTGAAAACTAATGCAGTTTTTCACTATCCCTCTGCAGCCTATCCACAGGCACAACAGCTTTGGGGATCTCTGCTTTCCCAGAGACTCAGCATGTCACGGTGCTCGTTCTCGGCAGAAGCTTTTTCTGAGAAGGCAAAAGTGTGGCTCCTTCTCCCACAAGGAAGGTGCTAGCCCTGAAAGATCTTGCTGGTATTCACTATCCCTCTGCAGCCTATCCACAGGCACAACAGCTTTTGGGATCTCTGCTTTCCCAGAGACTCAGCATGTCACGGTGCTCGCTCTCGGCAGAAGCTTTTTTCTGAAAAGGCAAACTTACGGCTCCTTCTCCCACAGGGAAGGTGCCAGCCCTGAAAACTAATGCAGTTTTTCACTATCCCTCTGCAGCCTATCCACAGGCACAACAGCTTTTGGGATCTCTGCTTTCCCAGAGACTCAGCATGTCACGGTGCTCGCTCTCGGCAGAAGCTTTTTTCTGAAAAGGCAAACTTACGGCTCCTTCTCCCACAGGGAAGGTGCCAGCCCTGAAAACTAATGCAGTTTTTCACTATCCCTCTGCAGCCTATTCACAGGCACAACAGCTTTTGGGATCTCTGCTTTCCCAGAGACTCAGCATGTCACGGTGCTCGCTCTCGGCAGAAG
This sequence comes from Astur gentilis, assembly GCF_929443795.1. Classification (NCBI taxonomy): domain Eukaryota; kingdom Metazoa; phylum Chordata; class Aves; order Accipitriformes; family Accipitridae; genus Astur; species Astur gentilis. The sequence continues at coordinate 1,667 of NW_026060926.1, forward strand.
CTTTTTTCTGAAAAGGCAAACTTACGGCTCCTTCTCCCACAGGGAAGGTGCCAGCCCTGAAAACTAATGCAGTTTTTCACTATCCCTCTGCAGCCTATCCACAGGCACAACAGCTTTGGGGATCTCTGCTTTCCCAGAGACTCAGCATGTCACGGTGCTCGTTCTCGGCAGAAGCTTTTTCTGAGAAGGCAAAAGTGTGGCTCCTTCTCCCACAAGGAAGGTGCTAGCCCTGAAAGATCTTGCTGGTATTCACTATCCTCCTGCAGCCTATCCACAGGCACAACAGCTTTTGGGATCTCTGCTTTCCCAGAGACTCAGCATGTCACGGTGCTCGCTCTCGGCAGAAGCTTTTTTCTGAAAAGGCAAACTTACGGCTCCTTCTCCCACAGGGAAGGTGCCAGACCTGAAAACTAATGCAGTTTTTCACTATCCCTCTGCAGCCTATCCACAGGCACAACAGCTTTTGGGATCTCTGCTTTCCCAGAGACTCAGCATGTCACGGTGCTCGCTCTCGGCAGAAGCTTTTTTCTGAAAAGGCAAACTTACGGCTCCTTCTCCCACAGGGAAGGTGCCAGCCCTGAAAACTAATGCAGTTTTTCACTATCCCTCTGCAGCCTATTCACAGGCACAACAGCTTTTGGGATCTCTGCTTTCCCAGAGACTCAGCATGTCACGGTGCTCGCTCTCGGCAGAAGCTTTTTTCTGAAAAGGCAAACTTACGGCTCCTTCTCCCACAGGGAAAGTGCCAGCCCTGAAAACTAATGCAGTTTTTCACTATCCCTCTGCAGCCTATCCACAGGCACAACAGCTTTGGGGATCTCTGCTTTCCCAGAGACTCAGCATGTCACGGTGCTCGTTCTCGGCAGAAGCTTTTTCTGAGAAGGCAAAAGTGTGGCTCCTTCTCCCACAAGGAAGGTGCTAGCCCTGAAAGATCTTGCTGGTATTCACTATCCCTCTGCAGCCTATCCACAGGCACAACAGCTTTTGGGATCTCTGCTTTCCCAGAGACTCAGCATGTCACGGTGCTCGCTCTCGGCAGAAGCTTTTTTCTGAAAAGGCAAACTTACGGCTCCTTCTCCCACAGGGAAGGTGCCAGCCCTGAAAACTAATGCAGTTTTTCACTATCCCTCTGCAGCCTATCCACAGGCACAACAGCTTTTGGGATCTCTGCTTTCCCAGAGACTCAGCATGTCACGGTGCTCGCTCTCGGCAGAAGCTTTTTTCTGAAAAGGCAAACTTACGGCTCCTTCTCCCACAGGGAAGGTGCCAGACCTGAAAACTAATGCAGTTTTTCACTATCCCTCTGCAGCCTATCCACAGGCACAACAGCTTTTGGGATCTCTGCTTTCCCAGAGACTCAGCATGTCACGGTGCTCGCTCTCGGCAGAAGCTTTTTTCTGAAAAGGCAAACTTACGGCTCCTTCTCCCACAGGGAAGGTGCCAGCCCTGAAAACTAATGCAGTTTTTCACTATCCCTCTGCAGCCTATTCACAGGCACAACAGCTTTTGGGATCTCTGCTTTCCCAGAGACTCAGCATGTCACGGTGCTCGCTCTCGGCAGAAGCTTTTTTCTGAAAAGGCAAACTTACGGCTCCTTCTCCCACAGGGAAAGTGCCAGCCCTGAAAACTAATGCAGTTTTTCACTCTCCCTCTGCAGCCTATCCACAGGCACAACAGCTTTGGGGATCTCTGCTTTCCCAGAGACTCAGCATGTCACGGTGCTCGTTCTCGGCAGAAGCTTTTTCTGAGAAGGCAAAAGTGTGGCTCCTTCTCCCACAAGGAAGGTGCTAGCCCTGAAAGATCTTGCTGGTATTCACTATCCCTCTGCAGCCTATCCACAGGCACAACAGCTTTTGGGATCTCTGCTTTCCCAGAGACTCAGCATGTCACGGTGCTCGCTCTCGGCAGAAGCTTTTTTCTGAAAAGGCAAACTTACGGCTCCTTCTCCCACAGGGAAGGTGCCAGCCCTGAAAACTAATGCAGTTTTTCACTATCCCTCTGCAGCCTATCCACAGGCACAACAGCTTTTGGGATCTCTGCTTTCCCAGAGACTCAGCATGTCACGGTGCTCGCTCTCGGCAGAAGCTTTTTTCTGAAAAGGCAAACTTACGGCTCCTTCTCCCACAGGGAAGGTGCCAGCCCTGAAAACTAATGCAGTTTTTCACTATCCCTCTGCAGCCTATCCACAGGCACAACAGCTTTTGGGATCTCTGCTTTCCCAGAGACTCAGCATGTCACGGTGCTCGTTCTCGGCAGAAGCTTTTTCTGAGAAGGCAAAAGTGTGGCTCCTTCTCCCACAAGGAAGGTGCTAGCCCTGAAAGATCTTGCTGGTATTCACTATCCCTCTGCAGCCTATCCACAGGCACAACAGCTTTTGGGATCTCTGCTTTCCCAGAGACTCAGCATGTCACGGTGCTCGCTCTCGGCAGAAGCTTTTTTCTGAAAAGGCAAACTTACGGCTCCTTCTCCCACAGGGAAGGTGCCAGCCCTGAAAACTAATGCAGTTTTTCACTATCCCTCTGCAGCCTATCCACAGGCACAACAGCTTTTGGGATCTCTGCTTTCCCAGAGACTCAGCATGTCACGGTGCTCGCTCTCGGCAGAAGCTTTTTTCTGAAAAAGAAAACTTTCGGCTCCTTCTCCCTCAGGGAAGGTGCCAGCCCTGAAAACTAATGCAGTTTTTCACTATCCCTCTGCAGCCTATCCACAGGCACAACAGCTTTTGGGATCTCTGCTTTCCCAGAGACTCAGCATGTCACGGTGCTCGTTCTCGGCAGAAGCTTTTTCTGAGAAGGCAAAAGTGTGGCTCCTTCTCCCACAAGGAAGGTGCTAGCCCTGAAAGATCTTGCTGGTATTCACTATCCCTCTGCAGCCTATCCACAGGCACAACAGCTTTTGGGATCTCTGCTTTCCCAGAGACTCAGCATGTCACGGTGCTCGTTCTCGGCAGAAGCTTTTTCTGAGAAGGCAAAAGTGTGGCTCCTTCTCCCACAAGGAAGGTGCTAGCCCTGAAAGATCTTGCTGGTATTCACTATCCTCCTGCAGCCTATCCACAGGCACAACAGCTTTTGGGATCTCTGCTTTCCCAGAGACTCAGCATGTCACGGTGCTCGCTCTCGGCAGAAGCTTTTTTCTGAAAAGGCAAACTTACGGCTCCTTCTCCCACAGGGAAGGTGCCAGCCCTGAAAACTAATGCAGTTTTTCACTATCCCTCTGCAGCCTATCCACAGGCACAACAGCTTTTGGGATCTCTGCTTTCCCAGAGACTCAGCATGTCACGGTGCTCGCTCTCGGCAGAAGCTTTTTTCTGAAAAGGCAAACTTACGGCTCCTTCTCCCACAGGGAAGGTGCCAGCCCTGAAAACTAATGCAGTTTTTCACTATCCCTCTGCAGCCTATTCACAGGCACAACAGCTTTTGGGATCTCTGCTTTCCCAGAGACTCAGCATGTCACGGTGCTCGCTCTCGGCAGAAGCTTTTTTCTGAAAAGGCAAACTTACGGCTCCTTCTCCCACAGGGAAAGTGCCAGCCCTGAAAACTAATGCAGTTTTTCACTATCCCTCTGCAGCCTATCCACAGGCACAACAGCTTTGGGGATCTCTGCTTTCCCAGAGACTCAGCATGTCACGGTGCTCGTTCTCGGCAGAAGCTTTTTCTGAGAAGGCAAAAGTGTGGCTCCTTCTCCCACAAGGAAGGTGCTAGCCCTGAAAGATCTTGCTGGTATTCACTATCCCTCTGCAGCCTATCCACAGGCACAACAGCTTTTGGGATCTCTGCTTTCCCAGAGACTCAGCATGTCACGGTGCTCGCTCTCGGCAGAAGCTTTTTTCTGAAAAGGCAAACTTACGGCTCCTTCTCCCACAGGGACGGTGCCAGCCCTGAAAACTAATGCAGTTTTTCACTATCCCTCTGCAGCCTATCCACAGGCACAACAGCTTTTGGGATCTCTGCTTTCCCAGAGACTCAGCATGTCACGGTGCTCGCTCTCGGCAGAAGCTTTTTTCTGAAAAGGCAAACTTACGGCTCCTTCTCCCACAGGGAAGGTGCCAGCCCTGAAAACTAATGCAGTTTTTCACTATCCCTCTGCAGCCTATCCACAGGCACAACAGCTTTTGGGATCTCTGCTTTCCCAGAGACTCAGCATGTCACGGTGCTCGCTCTCGGCAGAAGCTTTTTTCTGAAAAGGCAAACTTACGGCTCCTTCTCCCACAGGGAAGGTGCCAGCCCTGAAAACTAATGCAGTTTTTCACTATCCCTCTGCAGCCTATCCACAGGCACAACAGCTTTTGGGATCTCTGCTTTCCCAGAGACTCAGCATGTCACGGTGCTCGCTCTCGGCAGAAGCTTTTTTCTGAAAAGGCAAACTTACGGCTCCTTCTCCCACAGGGAAGGTGCCAGCCCTGAAAACTAATGCAGTTTTTCACTATCCCTCTGCAGCCTATTCACAGGCACAACAGCTTTTGGGATCTCTGCTTTCCCAGAGACTCAGCATGTCACGGTGCTCGCTCTCGGCAGAAGCTTTTTTCTGAAAAGGCAAACTTACGGCTCCTTCTCCCACAGGGAAAGTGCCAGCCCTGAAAACTAATGCAGTTTTTCACTATCCCTCTGCAGCCTATCCACAGGCACAACAGCTTTGGGGATCTCTGCTTTCCCAGAGACTCAGCATGTCACGGTGCTCGTTCTCGGCAGAAGCTTTTTCTGAGAAGGCAAAAGTGTGGCTCCTTCTCCCACAAGGAAGGTGCTAGCCCTGAAAGATCTTGCTGGTATTCACTATCCTCCTACAGCCTATCCACAGGCACAACAGCTTTTGGGATCTCTGCTTTCCCAGAGACTCAGCATGTCACGGTGCTCGCTCTCGGCAGAAGCTTTTTTCTGAAAAGGCAAACTTACGGCTCCTTCTCCCACAGGGAAGGTGCCAGACCTGAAAACTAATGCAGTTTTTCACTATCCCTCTGCAGCCTATCCACAGGCACAACAGCTTTTGGGATCTCTGCTTTCCCAGAGACTCAGCATGTCACGGTGCTCGCTCTCGGCAGAAGCTTTTTTCTGAAAAGGCAAACTTACGGCTCCTTCTCCCACAGGGAAGGTGCCAGCCCTGAAAACTAATGCAGTTTTTCACTATCCCTCTGCAGCCTATTCACAGGCACAACAGCTTTTGGGATCTCTGCTTTCCCAGAGACTCAGCATGTCACGGTGCTCGCTCTCGGCAGAAGCTTTTTTCTGAAAAGGCAAACTTACGGCTCCTTCTCCCACAGGGAAAGTGCCAGCCCTGAAAACTAATGCAGTTTTTCACTATCCCTCTGCAGCCTATCCACAGGCACAACAGCTTTGGGGATCTCTGCTTTCCCAGAGACTCAGCATGTCACGGTGCTCGTTCTCGGCAGAAGCTTTTTCTGAGAAGGCAAAAGTGTGGCTCCTTCTCCCACAAGGAAGGTGCTAGCCCTGAAAGATCTTGCTGGTATTCACTATCCCTCTGCAGCCTATCCACAGGCACAACAGCTTTTGGGATCTCTGCTTTCCCAGAGACTCAGCATGTCACGGTGCTCGCTCTCGGCAGAAGCTTTTTTCTGAAAAGGCAAACTTACGGCTCCTTCTCCCACAGGGAAGGTGCCAGCCCTGAAAACTAATGCAGTTTTTCACTATCCCTCTGCAGCCTATCCACAGGCACAACAGCTTTTGGGATCTCTGCTTTCCCAGAGACTCAGCATGTCACGGTGCTCGCTCTCGGCAGAAGCTTTTTTCTGAAAAGGCAAACTTACGGCTCCTTCTCCCACAGGGAAGGTGCCAGACCTGAAAACTAATGCAGTTTTTCACTATCCCTCTGCAGCCTATCCACAGGCACAACAGCTTTTGGGATCTCTGCTTTCCCAGAGACTCAGCATGTCACGGTGCTCGCTCTCGGCAGAAGCTTTTTTCTGAAAAGGCAAACTTACGGCTCCTTCTCCCACAGGGAAGGTGCCAGCCCTGAAAACTAATGCAGTTTTTCACTATCCCTCTGCAGCCTATTCACAGGCACAACAGCTTTTGGGATCTCTGCTTTCCCAGAGACTCAGCATGTCACGGTGCTCGCTCTCGGCAGAAGCTTTTTTCTGAAAAGGCAAACTTACGGCTCCTTCTCCCACAGGGAAAGTGCCAGCCCTGAAAACTAATGCAGTTTTTCACTATCCCTCTGCAGCCTATCCACAGGCACAACAGCTTTGGGGATCTCTGCTTTCCCAGAGACTCAGCATGTCACGGTGCTCGTTCTCGGCAGAAGCTTTTTCTGAGAAGGCAAAAGTGTGGCTCCTTCTCCCACAAGGAAGGTGCTAGCCCTGAAAGATCTTGCTGGTATTCACTATCCCTCTGCAGCCTATCCACAGGCACAACAGCTTTTGGGATCTCTGCTTTCCCAGAGACTCAGCATGTCACGGTGCTCGCTCTCGGCAGAAGCTTTTTTCTGAAAAGGCAAACTTACGGCTCCTTCTCCCACAGGGAAGGTGCCAGCCCTGAAAACTAATGCAGTTTTTCACTATCCCTCTGCAGCCTATCCACAGGCACAACAGCTTTGGGGATCTCTGCTTTCCCAGAGACTCAGCATGTCACGGTGCTCGCTCTCGGCAGAAGCTTTTTTCTGAAAAGGCAAACTTACGGCTCCTTCTCCCACAGGGAAGGTGCCAGCCCTGAAAACTAATGCAGTTTTTCACTATCCCTCTGCAGCCTATCCACAGGCACAACAGCTTTGGGGATCTCTGCTTTCCCAGAGACTCAGCATGTCACGGTGCTCGCTCTCGGCAGAAGCTTTTTTCTGAAAAGGCAAACTTACGGCTCCTTCTCCCACAGGGAAGGTGCCAGCCCTGAAAACTAACGCAGTTTTTCACTATCCCTCTGCAGCCTATCCACAGACACAACAGCTTTGGGGATCTCTGCTTTCCCAGAGACTCAGCATGTCACGGTGCTCGCTCTCGGCAGAAGCTTTTTTCTGAAAAAGAAAACTTTCGGCTCCTTCTCCCTCAGGGAAGGTGCCAGCCCTGAAAACTAATGCAGTTTTTCACTATCCCTCTGCAGCCTATCCACAGGCACAACAGCTTTTGGGATCTCTGCTTTCCCAGAGACTCAGCATGTCACGGTGCTCGCTCTCGGCAGAAGCTTTTTTCTGAAAAGGCAAACTTACGGCTCCTTCTCCCACAGGGAAGGTGCCAGCCCTGAAAACTAATGCAGTTTTTCACTATCCCTCTGCAGCCTATCCACAGGCACAACAGCTTTTGGGATCTCTGCTTTCCCAGAGACTCAGCATGTCACGGTGCTCGCTCTCGGCAGAAGCTTTTTTCTGAAAAGGCAAACTTACGGCTCCTTCTCCCACAGGGAAGGTGCCAGCCCTGAATACTAATGCAGTTTTTCACTATCCCTCTGCAGCCTATCCACAGGCACAACAGCTTTTGGGATCTCTGCTTTCCCAGAGACTCAGCATGTCACGGTGCTCGCTCTCGGCAGAAGCTTTTTTCTGAAAAGGCAAACTTACGGCTCCTTCTCCCACAGGGAAGGTGCCAGCCCTGAAAACTAATGCAGTTTTTCACTATCCCTCTGCAGCCTATCCACAGGCACAACAGCTTTTGGGATCTCTGCTTTCCCAGAGACTCAGCATGTCACGGTGCTCGCTCTCGGCAGAAGCTTTTTTCTGAAAAGGCAAACTTACGGCTCCTTCTCCCACAGGGAAGGTGCCAGCCCTGAAAACTAATGCAGTTTTTCACTATCCCTCTGCAGCCTATCCACAGGCACAACAGCTTTTGGGATCTCTGCTTTCCCAGAGACTCAGCATGTCACGGTGCTCGTTCTCGGCAGAAGCTTTTCCTGAGAAGGCAAAAGTGTGGCTCCTTCTCCCACAAGGAAGGTGCTAGCCCTGAAAGATCTTGCTGGTATTCACTATCCCTCTGCAGCCTATCCACAGGCACAACAGCTTTTGGGATCTCTGCTTTCCCAGAGACTCAGCATGTCACGGTGCTCGCTCTCGGCAGAAGCTTTTTTCTGAAAAGGCAAACTTACGGCTCCTTCTCCCACAGGGAAGGTGCCAGCCCTGAAAACTAATGCAGTTTTTCACTATCCCTCTGCAGCCTATCCACAGGCACAACAGCTTTTGGGATCTCTGCTTTCCCAGAGACTCAGCATGTCACGGTGCTCGTTCTCGGCAGAAGCTTTTTCTGAGAAGGCAAAAGTGTGGCTCCTTCTCCCACAAGGAAGGTGCTAGCCCTGAAAGATCTTGCTGGTATTCACTATCCCTCTGCAGCCTATCCACAGGCACAACAGCTTTTGGGATCTCTGCTTTCCCAGAGACTCAGCATGTCACGGTGCTCGCTCTCGGCAGAAGCTTTTTTCTGAAAAGGCAAACTTACGGCTCCTTCTCCCACAGGGAAGGTGCCAGCCCTGAAAACTAATGCAGTTTTTCACTATCCCTCTGCAGCCTATCCACAGGCACAACAGCTTTTGGGATCTCTGCTTTCCCAGAGACTCAGCATGTCACGGTGCTCGCTCTCGGCAGAAGCTTTTTTCTGAAAAGGCAAACTTACGGCTCCTTCTCCCACAGGGAAGGTGCCAGCCCTGAAAACTAATGCAGTTTTTCACTATCCCTCTGCAGCCTATCCACAGGCACAACAGCTTTTGGGATCTCTGCTTTCCCAGAGACTCAGCATGTCACGGTGCTCGTTCTCGGCAGAAGCTTTTTCTGAGAAGGCAAAAGTGTGGCTCCTTCTCCCACAAGGAAGGTGCTAGCCCTGAAAGATCTTGCTGGTATTCACTATCCCTCTGCAGCCTATCCACAGGCACAACAGCTTTTGGGATCTCTGCTTTCCCAGAGACTCAGCATGTCACGGTGCTCGCTCTCGGCAGAAGCTTTTTTCTGAAAAGGCAAACTTACGGCTCCTTCTCCCACAGGGAAGGTGCCAGCCCTGAAAACTAATGCAGTTTTTCACTATCCCTCTGCAGCCTATCCACAGGCACAACAGCTTTTGGGATCTCTGCTTTCCCAGAGACTCAGCATGTCACGGTGCTCGCTCTCGGCAGAAGCTTTTTTCTGAAAAAGAAAACTTTCGGCTCCTTCTCCCTCAGGGAAGGTGCCAGCCCTGAAAACTAATGCAGTTTTTCACTATCCCTCTGCAGCCTATCCACAGGCACAACAGCTTTTGGGATCTCTGCTTTCCCAGAGACTCAGCATGTCACGGTGCTCGTTCTCGGCAGAAGCTTTTTCTGAGAAGGCAAAAGTGTGGCTCCTTCTCCCACAAGGAAGGTGCTAGCCCTGAAAGATCTTGCTGGTATTCACTATCCCTCTGCAGCCTATCCACAGGCACAACAGCTTTTGGGATCTCTGCTTTCCCAGAGACTCAGCATGTCACGGTGCTCGTTCTCGGCAGAAGCTTTTTCTGAGAAGGCAAAAGTGTGGCTCCTTCTCCCACAAGGAAGGTGCTAGCCCTGAAAGATCTTGCTGGTATTCACTATCCTCCTGCAGCCTATCCACAGGCACAACAGCTTTTGGGATCTCTGCTTTCCCAGAGACTCAGCATGTCACGGTGCTCGCTCTCGGCAGAAGCTTTTTTCTGAAAAGGCAAACTTACGGCTCCTTCTCCCACAGGGAAGGTGCCAGACCTGAAAACTAATGCAGTTTTTCACTATCCCTCTGCAGCCTATCCACAGGCACAACAGCTTTTGGGATCTCTGCTTTCCCAGAGACTCAGCATGTCACGGTGCTCGCTCTCGGCAGAAGCTTTTTTCTGAAAAGGCAAACTTACGGCTCCTTCTCCCACAGGGAAGGTGCCAGCCCTGAAAACTAATGCAGTTTTTCACTATCCCTCTGCAGCCTATTCACAGGCACAACAGCTTTTGGGATCTCTGCTTTCCCAGAGACTCAGCATGTCACGGTGCTCGCTCTCGGCAGAAGCTTTTTTCTGAAAAGGCAAACTTACGGCTCCTTCTCCCACAGGGAAAGTGCCAGCCCTGAAAACTAATGCAGTTTTTCACTATCCCTCTGCAGCCTATCCACAGGCACAACAGCTTTGGGGATCTCTGCTTTCCCAGAGACTCAGCATGTCACGGTGCTCGTTCTCGGCAGAAGCTTTTTCTGAGAAGGCAAAAGTGTGGCTCCTTCTCCCACAAGGAAGGTGCTAGCCCTGAAAGATCTTGCTGGTATTCACTATCCCTCTGCAGCCTATCCACAGGCACAACAGCTTTTGGGATCTCTGCTTTCCCAGAGACTCAGCATGTCACGGTGCTCGCTCTCGGCAGAAGCTTTTTTCTGAAAAGGCAAACTTACGGCTCCTTCTCCCACAGGGAAGGTGCCAGCCCTGAAAACTAATGCAGTTTTTCACTATCCCTCTGCAGCCTATCCACAGGCACAACAGCTTTTGGGATCTCTGCTTTCCCAGAGACTCAGCATGTCACGGTGCTCGCTCTCGGCAGAAGCTTTTTTCTGAAAAGGCAAACTTACGGCTCCTTCTCCCACAGGGAAGGTGCCAGCCCTGAAAACTAATGCAGTTTTTCACTATCCCTCTGCAGCCTATCCACAGGCACAACAGCTTTTGGGATCTCTGCTTTCCCAGAGACTCAGCATGTCACGGTGCTCGCTCTCGGCAGAAGCTTTTTTCTGAAAAGGCAAACTTACGGCTCCTTCTCCCACAGGGAAGGTGCCAGCCCTGAAAACTAATGCAGTTTTTCACTATCCCTCTGCAGCCTATCCACAGGCACAACAGCTTTTGGGATCTCTGCTTTCCCAGAGACTCAGCATGTCACGGTGCTCGCTCTCGGCAGAAGCTTTTTTCTGAAAAGGCAAACTTACGGCTCCTTCTCCCACAGGGAAGGTGCCAGCCCTGAAAACTAATGCAGTTTTTCACTATCCCTCTGCAGCCTATTCACAGGCACAACAGCTTTTGGGATCTCTGCTTTCCCAGAGACTCAGCATGTCACGGTGCTCGCTCTCGGCAGAAGCTTTTTTCTGAAAAGGCAAACTTACGGCTCCTTCTCCCACAGGGAAAGTGCCAGCCCTGAAAACTAATGCAGTTTTTCACTATCCCTCTGCAGCCTATCCACAGGCACAACAGCTTTGGGGATCTCTGCTTTCCCAGAGACTCAGCATGTCACGGTGCTCGTTCTCGGCAGAAGCTTTTTCTGAGAAGGCAAAAGTGTGGCTCCTTCTCCCACAAGGAAGGTGCTAGCCCTGAAAGATCTTGCTGGTATTCACTATCCTCCTGCAGCCTATCCACAGGCACAACAGCTTTTGGGATCTCTGCTTTCCCAGAGACTCAGCATGTCACGGTGCTCGCTCTCGGCAGAAGCTTTTTTCTGAAAAGGCAAACTTACGGCTCCTTCTCCCACAGGGAAGGTGCCAGACCTGAAAACTAATGCAGTTTTTCACTATCCCTCTGCAGCCTATCCACAGGCACAACAGCTTTTGGGATCTCTGCTTTCCCAGAGACTCAGCATGTCACGGTGCTCGCTCTCGGCAGAAGCTTTTTTCTGAAAAGGCAAACTTACGGCTCCTTCTCCCACAGGGAAGGTGCCAGCCCTGAAAACTAATGCAGTTTTTCACTATCCCTCTGCAGCCTATTCACAGGCACAACAGCTTTTGGGATCTCTGCTTTCCCAGAGACTCAGCATGTCACGGTGCTCGCTCTCGGCAGAAGCTTTTTTCTGAAAAGGCAAACTTACGGCTCCTTCTCCCACAGGGAAGGTGCCAGCCCTGAAAACTAATGCAGTTTTTCACTATCCCTCTGCAGCCTATCCACAGGCACAACAGCTTTTGGGATCTCTGCTTTCCCAGAGACTCAGCATGTCACGGTGCTCGCTCTCGGCAGAAGCTTTTTTCTGAAAAAGAAAACTTTCGGCTCCTTCTCCCTCAGGGAAGGTGCCAGCCCTGAAAACTAATGCAGTTTTTCACTATCCCTCTGCAGCCTATCCACAGGCACAACAGCTTTTGGGATCTCTGCTTTCCCAGAGACTCAGCATGTCACGGTGCTCGTTCTCGGCAGAAGCTTTTTCTGAGAAGGCAAAAGTGTGGCTCCTTCTCCCACAAGGAAGGTGCTAGCCCTGAAAGATCTTGCTGGTATTCACTATCCCTCTGCAGCCTATCCACAGGCACAACAGCTTTTGGGATCTCTGCTTTCCCAGAGACTCAGCATGTCACGGTGCTCGTTCTCGGCAGAAGCTTTTTCTGAGAAGGCAAAAGTGTGGCTCCTTCTCCCACAAGGAAGGTGCTAGCCCTGAAAGATATCTTGCTGGTATTCACTATCCTCCTGCAGCCTATCCACAGGCACAACAGCTTTTGGGATCTCTGCTTTCCAGAGACTCAGCATGTCACGGTGCTCGCTCTCGGCAGAAGCTTTTTTCTGAAAAGGCAAACTTACGGCTCCTTCTCCCACAGGGAAGGTGCCAGACCTGAAAACTAATGCAGTTTTTCACTATCCCTCTGCAGCCTATCCACAGGCACAACAGCTTTTGGGATCTCTGCTTTCCCAGAGACTCAGCATGTCACGGTGCTCGCTCTCGGCAGAAGCTTTTTTCTGAAAAGGCAAACTTACGGCTCCTTCTCCCACAGGGAAGGTGCCAGCCCTGAAAACTAATGCAGTTTTTCACTATCCCTCTGCAGCCTATTCACAGGCACAACAGCTTTTGGGATCTCTGCTTTCCCAGAGACTCAGCATGTCACGGTGCTCGCTCTCGGCAGAAGCTTTTTTCTGAAAAGGCAAACTTACGGCTCCTTCTCCACAGGGAAAGTGCCAGCCCTGAAAACTAATGCAGTTTTTCACTATCCCTCTGCAGCCTATCCACAGGCACAACAGCTTTGGGGATCTCTGCTTTCCCAGAGACTCAGCATGTCACGGTGCTCGTTCTCGGCAGAAGCTTTTTCTGAGAAGGCAAAAGTGTGGCTCCTTCTCCCACAAGGAAGGTGCTAGCCCTGAAAGATCTTGCTGGTATTCACTATCCCTCTGCAGCCTATCCACAGGCACAACAGCTTTTGGGATCTCTGCTTTCCCAGAGACTCAGCATGTCACGGTGCTCGCTCTCGGCAGAAGCTTTTTTCTGAAAAGGCAAACTTACGGCTCCTTCTCCCACAGGGAAGGTGCCAGCCCTGAAAACTAATGCAGTTTTTCACTATCCCTCTGCAGCCTATCCACAGGCACAACAGCTTTTGGGATCTCTGCTTTCCCAGAGACTCAGCATGTCACGGTGCTCGCTCTCGGCAGAAGCTTTTTTCTGAAAAGGCAAACTTACGGCTCCTTCTCCCACAGGGAAGGTGCCAGCCCTGAAAACTAATGCAGTTTTTCACTATCCCTCTGCAGCCTATCCACAGGCACAACAGCTTTTGGGATCTCTGCTTTCCCAGAGACTCAGCATGTCACGGTGCTCGCTCTCGGCAGAAGCTTTTTTCTGAAAAGGCAAACTTACGGCTCCTTCTCCCACAGGGAAGGTGCCAGCCCTGAAAACTAATGCAGTTTTTCACTATCCCTCTGCAGCCTATCCACAGGCACAACAGCTTTTGGGATCTCTGCTTTCCCAGAGACTCAGCATGTCACGGTGCTCGCTCTCGGCAGAAGCTTTTTTCTGAAAAGGCAAACTTACGGCTCCTTCTCCCACAGGGAAGGTGCCAGCCCTGAAAACTAATGCAGTTTTTCACTATCCCTCTGCAGCCTATTCACAGGCACAACAGCTTTTGGGATCTCTGCTTTCCCAGAGACTCAGCATGTCACGGTGCTCGCTCTCGGCAGAAGCTTTTTTCTGAAAAGGCAAACTTACGGCTCCTTCTCCCACAGGGAAAGTGCCAGCCCTGAAAACTAATGCAGTTTTTCACTATCCCTCTGCAGCCTATCCACAGGCACAACAGCTTTGGGGATCTCTGCTTTCCCAGAGACTCAGCATGTCACGGTGCTCGTTCTCGGCAGAAGCTTTTTCTGAGAAGGCAAAAGTGTGGCTCCTTCTCCCACAAGGAAGGTGCTAGCCCTGAAAGATCTTGCTGGTATTCACTATCCTCCTGCAGCCTATCCACAGGCACAACAGCTTTTGGGATCTCTGCTTTCCCAGAGACTCAGCATGTCACGGTGCTCGCTCTCGGCAGAAGCTTTTTTCTGAAAAGGCAAACTTACGGCTCCTTCTCCCACAGGGAAGGTGCCAGCCCTGAAAACTAATGCAGTTTTTCACTATCCCTCTGCAGCCTATCCACAGGCACAACAGCTTTTGGGATCTCTGCTTTCCCAGAGACTCAGCATGTCACGGTGCTCGCTCTCGGCAGAAGCTTTTTTCTGAAAAGGCAAACTTACGGCTCCTTCTCCCACAGGGAAGGTGCCAGCCCTGAAAACTAATGCAGTTTTTCACTATCCCTCTGCAGCCTATTCACAGGCACAACAGCTTTTGGGATCTCTGCTTTCCCAGAGACTCAGCATGTCACGGTGCTCGCTCTCGGCAGAAGCTTTTTTCTGAAAAGGCAAACTTACGGCTCCTTCTCCCACAGGGAAAGTGCCAGCCCTGAAAACTAATGCAGTTTTTCACTATCCCTCTGCAGCCTATCCACAGGCACAACAGCTTTGGGGATCTCTGCTTTCCCAGAGACTCAGCATGTCACGGTGCTCGTTCTCGGCAGAAGCTTTTTCTGAGAAGGCAAAAGTGTGGCTCCTTCTCCCACAAGGAAGGTGCTAGCCCTGAAAGATCTTGCTGGTATTCACTATCCCTCTGCAGCCTATCCACAGGCACAACAGCTTTTGGGATCTCTGCTTTCCCAGAGACTCAGCATGTCACGGTGCTCGCTCTCGGCAGAAGCTTTTTTCTGAAAAGGCAAACTTACGGCTCCTTCTCCCACAGGGAAGGTGCCAGCCCTGAAAACTAATGCAGTTTTTCACTATCCCTCTGCAGCCTATCCACAGGCACAACAGCTTTTGGGATCTCTGCTTTCCCAGAGACTCAGCATGTCACGGTGCTCGCTCTCGGCAGAAGCTTTTTTCTGAAAAGGCAAACTTACGGCTCCTTCTCCCACAGGGAAGGTGCCAGCCCTGAAAACTAATGCAGTTTTTCACTATCCCTCTGCAGCCTATCCACAGGCACAACAGCTTTTGGGATCTCTGCTTTCCCAGAGACTCAGCATGTCACGGTGCTCGCTCTCGGCAGAAGCTTTTTTCTGAAAAGGCAAACTTACGGCTCCTTCTCCCACAGGGAAGGTGCCAGCCCTGAAAACTAATGCAGTTTTTCACTATCCCTCTGCAGCCTATCCACAGGCACAACAGCTTTTGGGATCTCTGCTTTCCCAGAGACTCAGCATGTCACGGTGCTCGCTCTCGGCAGAAGCTTTTTTCTGAAAAGGCAAACTTACGGCTCCTTCTCCCACAGGGAAGGTGCCAGCCCTGAAAACTAATGCAGTTTTTCACTATCCCTCTGCAGCCTATTCACAGGCACAACAGCTTTTGGGATCTCTGCTTTCCCAGAGACTCAGCATGTCACGGTGCTCGCTCTCGGCAGAAGCTTTTTTCTGAAAAGGCAAACTTACGGCTCCTTCTCCCACAGGGAAGGTGCCAGCCCTGAAAACTAATGCAGTTTTTCACTATCCCTCTGCAGCCTATTCACAGGCACAACAGCTTTTGGGATCTCTGCTTTCCCAGAGACTCAGCATGTCACGGTGCTCGCTCTCGGCAGAAGCTTTTTTCTGAAAAGGCAAACTTACGGCTCCTTCTCCCACAGGGAAAGTGCCAGCCCTGAAAACTAATGCAGTTTTTCACTATCCCTCTGCAGCCTATCCACAGGCACAACAGCTTTGGGGATCTCTGCTTTCCCAGAGACTCAGCATGTCACGGTGCTCGTTCTCGGCAGAAGCTTTTTCTGAGAAGGCAAAAGTGTGGCTCCTTCTCCCACAAGGAAGGTGCTAGCCCTGAAAGATCTTGCTGGTATTCACTATCCTCCTGCAGCCTATCCACAGGCACAACAGCTTTTGGGATCTCTGCTTTCCCAGAGACTCAGCATGTCACGGTGCTCGCTCTCGGCAGAAGCTTTTTTCTGAAAAGGCAAACTTACGGCTCCTTCTCCCACAGGGAAGGTGCCAGCCCTGAAAACTAATGCAGTTTTTCACTATCCCTCTGCAGCCTATCCACAGGCACAACAGCTTTTGGGATCTCTGCTTTCCCAGAGACTCAGCATGTCACGGTGCTCGCTCTCGGCAGAAGCTTTTTTCTGAAAAGGCAAACTTACGGCTCCTTCTCCCACAGGGAAGGTGCCAGCCCTGAAAACTAATGCAGTTTTTCACTATCCCTCTGCAGCCTATTCACAGGCACAACAGCTTTTGGGATCTCTGCTTTCCCAGAGACTCAGCATGTCACGGTGCTCGCTCTCGGCAGAAGCTTTTTTCTGAAAAGGCAAACTTACGGCTCCTTCTCCCACAGGGAAAGTGCCAGCCCTGAAAACTAATGCAGTTTTTCACTATCCCTCTGCAGCCTATCCACAGGCACAACAGCTTTGGGGATCTCTGCTTTCCCAGAGACTCAGCATGTCACGGTGCTCGTTCTCGGCAGAAGCTTTTTCTGAGAAGGCAAAAGTGTGGCTCCTTCTCCCACAAGGAAGGTGCTAGCCCTGAAAGATCTTGCTGGTATTCACTATCCCTCTGCAGCCTATCCACAGGCACAACAGCTTTTGGGATCTCTGCTTTCCCAGAGACTCAGCATGTCACGGTGCTCGCTCTCGGCAGAAGCTTTTTTCTGAAAAGGCAAACTTACGGCTCCTTCTCCCACAGGGAAGGTGCCAGCCCTGAAAACTAATGCAGTTTTTCACTATCCCTCTGCAGCCTATCCACAGGCACAACAGCTTTTGGGATCTCTGCTTTCCCAGAGACTCAGCATGTCACGGTGCTCGCTCTCGGCAGAAGCTTTTTTCTGAAAAGGCAAACTTACGGCTCCTTCTCCCACAGGGAAGGTGCCAGCCCTGAAAACTAATGCAGTTTTTCACTATCCCTCTGCAGCCTATTCACAGGCACAACAGCTTTTGGGATCTCTGCTTTCCCAGAGACTCAGCATGTCACGGTGCTCGCTCTCGGCAGAAGCTTTTTTCTGAAAAGGCAAACTTACGGCTCCTTCTCCCACAGGGAAAGTGCCAGCCCTGAAAACTAATGCAGTTTTTCACTATCCCTCTGCAGCCTATCCACAGGCACAACAGCTTTGGGGATCTCTGCTTTCCCAGAGACTCAGCATGTCACGGTGCTCGTTCTCGGCAGAAGCTTTTTCTGAGAAGGCAAAAGTGTGGCTCCTTCTCCCACAAGGAAGGTGCTAGCCCTGAAAGATCTTGCTGGTATTCACTATCCCTCTGCAGCCTATCCACAGGCACAACAGCTTTTGGGATCTCTGCTTTCCCAGAGACTCAGCATGTCACGGTGCTCGCTCTCGGCAGAAGCTTTTTTCTGAAAAGGCAAACTTACGGCTCCTTCTCCCACAGGGAAGGTGCCAGCCCTGAAAACTAATGCAGTTTTTCACTATCCCTCTGCAGCCTATCCACAGGCACAACAGCTTTTGGGATCTCTGCTTTCCCAGAGACTCAGCATGTCACGGTGCTCGCTCTCGGCAGAAGCTTTTTTCTGAAAAGGCAAACTTACGGCTCCTTCTCCCACAGGGAAGGTGCCAGCCCTGAAAACTAATGCAGTTTTTCACTATCCCTCTGCAGCCTATCCACAGGCACAACAGCTTTTGGGATCTCTGCTTTCCCAGAGACTCAGCATGTCACGGTGCTCGCTCTCGGCAGAAGCTTTTTTCTGAAAAGGCAAACTTACGGCTCCTTCTCCCACAGGGAAGGTGCCAGCCCTGAAAACTAATGCAGTTTTTCACTATCCCTCTGCAGCCTATCCACAGGCACAACAGCTTTTGGGATCTCTGCTTTCCCAGAGACTCAGCATGTCACGGTGCTCGCTCTCGGCAGAAGCTTTTTTCTGAAAAGGCAAACTTACGGCTCCTTCTCCCACAGGGAAGGTGCCAGCCCTGAAAACTAATGCAGTTTTTCACTATCCCTCTGCAGCCTATTCACAGGCACAACAGCTTTTGGGATCTCTGCTTTCCCAGAGACTCAGCATGTCACGGTGCTCGCTCTCGGCAGAAGCTTTTTTCTGAAAAGGCAAACTTACGGCTCCTTCTCCCACAGGGAAAGTGCCAGCCCTGAAAACTAATGCAGTTTTTCACTATCCCTCTGCAGCCTATCCACAGGCACAACAGCTTTGGGGATCTCTGCTTTCCCAGAGACTCAGCATGTCACGGTGCTCGTTCTCGGCAGAAGCTTTTTCTGAGAAGGCAAAAGTGTGGCTCCTTCTCCCACAAGGAAGGTGCTAGCCCTGAAAGATCTTGCTGGTATTCACTATCCTCCTGCAGCCTATCCACAGGCACAACAGCTTTTGGGATCTCTGCTTTCCCAGAGACTCAGCATGTCACGGTGCTCGCTCTCGGCAGAAGCTTTTTTCTGAAAAGGCAAACTTACGGCTCCTTCTCCCACAGGGAAGGTGCCAGACCTGAAAACTAATGCAGTTTTTCACTATCCCTCTGCAGCCTATCCACAGGCACAACAGCTTTTGGGATCTCTGCTTTCCCAGAGACTCAGCATGTCACGGTGCTCGCTCTCGGCAGAAGCTTTTTTCTGAAAAGGCAAACTTACGGCTCCTTCTCCCACAGGGAAGGTGCCAGCCCTGAAAACTAATGCAGTTTTTCACTATCCCTCTGCAGCCTATTCACAGGCACAACAGCTTTTGGGATCTCTGCTTTCCCAGAGACTCAGCATGTCACGGTGCTCGCTCTCGGCAGAAGCTTTTTTCTGAAAAGGCAAACTTACGGCTCCTTCTCCCACAGGGAAAGTGCCAGCCCTGAAAACTAATGCAGTTTTTCACTATCCCTCTGCAGCCTATCCACAGGCACAACAGCTTTGGGGATCTCTGCTTTCCCAGAGACTCAGCATGTCACGGTGCTCGTTCTCGGCAGAAGCTTTTTCTGAGAAGGCAAAAGTGTGGCTCCTTCTCCCACAAGGAAGGTGCTAGCCCTGAAAGATCTTGCTGGTATTCACTATCCCTCTGCAGCCTATCCACAGGCACAACAGCTTTTGGGATCTCTGCTTTCCCAGAGACTCAGCATGTCACGGTGCTCGCTCTCGGCAGAAGCTTTTTTCTGAAAAGGCAAACTTACGGCTCCTTCTCCCACAGGGAAGGTGCCAGCCCTGAAAACTAATGCAGTTTTTCACTATCCCTCTGCAGCCTATCCACAGGCACAACAGCTTTTGGGATCTCTGCTTTCCCAGAGACTCAGCATGTCACGGTGCTCGCTCTCGGCAGAAGCTTTTTTCTGAAAAGGCAAACTTACGGCTCCTTCTCCCACAGGGAAGGTGCCAGACCTGAAAACTAATGCAGTTTTTCACTATCCCTCTGCAGCCTATCCACAGGCACAACAGCTTTTGGGATCTCTGCTTTCCCAGAGACTCAGGATGTCACGGTGCTCGCTCTCGGCAGAAGCTTTTTTCTGAAAAGGCAAACTTACGGCTCCTTCTCCCACAGGGAAGGTGCCAGCCCTGAAAACTAATGCAGTTTTTCACTATCCCTCTGCAGCCTATTCACAGGCACAACAGCTTTTGGGATCTCTGCTTTCCCAGAGACTCAGCATGTCACGGTGCTCGCTCTCGGCAGAAGCTTTTTTCTGAAAAGGCAAACTTACGGCTCCTTCTCCCACAGGGAAAGTGCCAGCCCTGAAAACTAATGCAGTTTTTCACTATCCCTCTGCAGCCTATCCACAGGCACAACAGCTTTGGGGATCTCTGCTTTCCCAGAGACTCAGCATGTCACGGTGCTCGTTCTCGGCAGAAGCTTTTTCTGAGAAGGCAAAAGTGTGGCTCCTTCTCCCACAAGGAAGGTGCTAGCCCTGAAAGATCTTGCTGGTATTCACTATCCCTCTGCAGCCTATCCACAGGCACAACAGCTTTTGGGATCTCTGCTTTCCCAGAGACTCAGCATGTCACGGTGCTCGCTCTCGGCAGAAGCTTTTTTCTGAAAAGGCAAACTTACGGCTCCTTCTCCCACAGGGAAGGTGCCAGCCCTGAAAACTAATGCAGTTTTTCACTATCCCTCTGCAGCCTATCCACAGGCACAACAGCTTTTGGGATCTCTGCTTTCCCAGAGACTCAGCATGTCACGGTGCTCGCTCTCGGCAGAAGCTTTTTTCTGAAAAGGCAAACTTACGGCTCCTTCTCCCACAGGGAAGGTGCCAGCCCTGAAAACTAATGCAGTTTTTCACTATCCCTCTGCAGCCTATCCACAGGCACAACAGCTTTTGGGATCTCTGCTTTCCCAGAGACTCAGCATGTCACGGTGCTCGTTCTCGGCAGAAGCTTTTTCTGAGAAGGCAAAAGTGTGGCTCCTTCTCCCACAAGGAAGGTGCTAGCCCTGAAAGATCTTGCTGGTATTCACTATCCCTCTGCAGCCTATCCACAGGCACAACAGCTTTTGGGATCTCTGCTTTCCCAGAGACTCAGCATGTCACGGTGCTCGCTCTCGGCAGAAGCTTTTTTCTGAAAAGGCAAACTTACGGCTCCTTCTCCCACAGGGAAGGTGCCAGCCCTGAAAACTAATGCAGTTTTTCACTATCCCTCTGCAGCCTATCCTCAGGCACAACAGCTTTTGGGATCTCTGCTTTCCCAGAGACTCAGCATGTCACGGTGCTCGCTCTCGGCAGAAGCTTTTTTCTGAAAAAGAAAACTTTCGGCTCCTTCTCCCTCAGGGAAGGTGCCAGCCCTGAAAACTAATGCAGTTTTTCACTATCCCTCTGCAGCCTATCCACAGGCACAACAGCTTTTGGGATCTCTGCTTTCCCAGAGACTCAGCATGTCACGGTGCTCGTTCTCGGCAGAAGCTTTTTCTGAGAAGGCAAAAGTGTGGCTCCTTCTCCCACAAGGAAGGTGCTAGCCCTGAAAGATCTTGCAGTTTTTCACTATCCCTCTGCAGCCTATCCACAGGCACAACAGCTTTTGGGATCTCTGCTTTCCCAGAGACTCAGCATGTCACGGTGCTCGCTCTCGGCAGAAGCTTTTTTCTGAAAAGGCAAACTTACGGCTCCTTCTCCCACAGGGAAGGTGCCAGCCCTGAAAACTAATGCAGTTTTTCACTATCCCTCTGCAGCCTATTCACAGGCACAACAGCTTTTGGGATCTCTGCTTTCCCAGAGACTCAGCATGTCACGGTGCTCGCTCTCGGCAGAAGCTTTTTTCTGAAAAGGCAAACTTACGGCTCCTTCTCCCACAGGGAAAGTGCCAGCCCTGAAAACTAATGCAGTTTTTCACTATCCCTCTGCAGCCTATCCACAGGCACAACAGCTTTGGGGATCTCTGCTTTCCCAGAGACTCAGCATGTCACGGTGCTCGTTCTCGGCAGAAGCTTTTTCTGAGAAGGCAAAAGTGTGGCTCCTTCTCCCACAAGGAAGGTGCTAGCCCTGAAAGATCTTGCTGGTATTCACTATCCCTCTGCAGCCTATCCACAGGCACAACAGCTTTTGGGATCTCTGCTTTCCCAGAGACTCAGCATGTCACGGTGCTCGCTCTCGGCAGAAGCTTTTTTCTGAAAAGGCAAACTTACGGCTCCTTCTCCCACAGGGAAGGTGCCAGCCCTGAAAACTAATGCAGTTTTTCACTATCCCTCTGCAGCCTATCCACAGGCACAACAGCTTTTGGGATCTCTGCTTTCCCAGAGACTCAGCATGTCACGGTGCTCGCTCTCGGCAGAAGCTTTTTTCTGAAAAGGCAAACTTACGGCTCCTTCTCCCACAGGGAAGGTGCCAGCCCTGAAAACTAATGCAGTTTTTCACTATCCCTCTGCAGCCTATCCACAGGCACAACAGCTTTTGGGATCTCTGCTTTCCCAGAGACTCAGCATGTCACGGTGCTCGTTCTCGGCAGAAGCTTTTTCTGAGAAGGCAAAAGTGTGGCTCCTTCTCCCACAAGGAAGGTGCTAGCCCTGAAAGATCTTGCTGGTATTCACTATCCCTCTGCAGCCTATCCACAGGCACAACAGCTTTTGGGATCTCTGCTTTCCCAGAGACTCAGCATGTCACGGTGCTCGTTCTCGGCAGAAGCTTTTTCTGAGAAGGCAAAAGTGTGGCTCCTTCTCCCACAAGGAAGGTGCTAGCCCTGAAAGATCTTGCTGGTATTCACTATCCCTCTGCAGCCTATCCACAGGCACAACAGCTTTGGGGATCTCTGCTTTCCCAGAGACTCAGCATGTCACGGTGCTCGCTCTCGGCAGAAGCTTTTTTCTGAAAAGGCAAACTTACGGCTCCTTCTCCCACAGGGAAGGTGCCAGCCCTGAAAACTAATGCAGTTTTTCACTATCCCTCTGCAGCCTATCCACAGGCACAACAGCTTTTGGGATCTCTGCTTTCCCAGAGACTCAGCATGTCACGGTGCTCGCTCTCGGCAGAAGCTTTTTTCTGAAAAGGCAAACTTACGGCTCCTTCTCCCACAGGGAAGGTGCCAGCCCTGAAAACTAATGCAGTTTTTCACTATCCCTCTGCAGCCTATCCACAGGCACAACAGCTTTTGGGATCTCTGCTTTCCCAGAGACTCAGCATGTCACGGTGCTCGCTCTCGGCAGAAGCTTTTTTCTGAAAAGGCAAACTTACGGCTCCTTCTCCCACAGGGAAGGTGCCAGCCCTGAAAACTAATGCAGTTTTTCACTATCCCTCTGCAGCCTATCCACAGGCACAACAGCTTTTGGGATCTCTGCTTTCCCAGAGACTCAGCATGTCACGGTGCTCGTTCTCGGCAGAAGCTTTTCCTGAGAAGGCAAAAGTGTGGCTCCTTCTCCCACAAGGAAGGTGCTAGCCCTGAAAGATCTTGCTGGTATTCACTATCCCTCTGCAGCCTATCCACAGGCACAACAGCTTTTGGGATCTCTGCTTTCCCAGAGACTCAGCATGTCACGGTGCTCGCTCTCGGCAGAAGCTTTTTTCTGAAAAGGCAAACTTACGGCTCCTTCTCCCACAGGGAAGGTGCCAGCCCTGAAAACTAATGCAGTTTTTCACTATCCCTCTGCAGCCTATCCACAGGCACAACAGCTTTGGGGATCTCTGCTTTCCCAGAGACTCAGCATGTCACGGTGCTCGTTCTCGGCAGAAGCTTTTTCTGAGAAGGCAAAAGTGTGGCTCCTTCTCCCACAAGGAAGGTGCTAGCCCTGAAAGATCTTGCTGGTATTCACTATCCCTCTGCAGCCTATCCACAGGCACAACAGCTTTTGGGATCTCTGCTTTCCCAGAGACTCAGCATGTCACGGTGCTCGCTCTCGGCAGAAGCTTTTTTCTGAAAAGGCAAACTTACGGCTCCTTCTCCCACAGGGAAGGTGCCAGACCTGAAAACTAATGCAGTTTTTCACTATCCCTCTGCAGCCTATCCACAGGCACAACAGCTTTGGGGATCTCTGCTTTCCCAGAGACTCAGCATGTCACGGTGCTCGCTCTCGGCAGAAGCTTTTTTCTGAAAAGGCAAACTTACGGCTCCTTCTCCCACAGGGAAGGTGCCAGCCCTGAAAACTAATGCAGTTTTTCACTATCCCTCTGCAGCCTATTCACAGGCACAACAGCTTTTGGGATCTCTGCTTTCCCAGAGACTCAGCATGTCACGGTGCTCGCTCTCGGCAGAAGCTTTTTTCTGAAAAGGCAAACTTACGGCTCCTTCTCCCACAGGGAAAGTGCCAGCCCTGAAAACTAATGCAGTTTTTCACTATCCCTCTGCAGCCTATCCACAGGCACAACAGCTTTGGGGATCTCTGCTTTCCCAGAGACTCAGCATGTCACGGTGCTCGCTCTCGGCAGAAGCTTTTTTCTGAAAAGGCAAACTTACGGCTCCTCCTCCCACAGGGAAGGTGCCAGCCCTGAAAACTAATGCAGTTTTTCACTATCCCTCTGCAGCCTATCCACAGGCACAACAGCTTTGGGGATCTCTGCTTTCCCAGAGACTCAGCATGTCACGGTGCTCGCTCTCGGCAGAAGCTTTTTTCTGAAAAGGCAAACTTACGGCTCCTTCTCCCACAGGGAAGGTGCCAGCCCTGAAAACTAATGCAGTTTTTCACTATCCCTCTGCAGCCTATCCACAGGCACAACAGCTTTTGGGATCTCTGCTTTCCCAGAGACTCAGCATGTCACGGTGCTCGCTCTCGGCAGAAGCTTTTTTCTGAAAAGGCAAACTTACGGCTCCTTCTCCCACAGGGAAGGTGCCAGCCCTGAAAACTAATGCAGTTTTTCACTATCCCTCTGCAGCCTATCCACAGGCACAACAGCTTTTGGGATCTCTGCTTTCCCAGAGACTCAGCATGTCACGGTGCTCGTTCTCGGCAGAAGCTTTTTCTGAGAAGGCAAAAGTGTGGCTCCTTCTCCCACAAGGAAGGTGCTAGCCCTGAAAGATCTTGCAGTTTTTCACTATCCCTCTGCAGCCTATCCACAGGCACAACAGCTTTTGGGATCTCTGCTTTCCCAGAGACTCAGCATGTCACGGTGCTCGCTCTCGGCAGAAGCTTTTTTCTGAAAAGGCAAACTTACGGCTCCTTCTCCCACAGGGAAGGTGCCAGCCCTGAAAACTAATGCAGTTTTTCACTATCCCTCTGCAGCCTATTCACAGGCACAACAGCTTTTGGGATCTCTGCTTTCCCAGAGACTCAGCATGTCACGGTGCTCGCTCTCGGCAGAAGCTTTTTTCTGAAAAGGCAAACTTACGGCTCCTTCTCCCACAGGGAAAGTGCCAGCCCTGAAAACTAATGCAGTTTTTCACTATCCCTCTGCAGCCTATCCACAGGCACAACAGCTTTGGGGATCTCTGCTTTCCCAGAGACTCAGCATGTCACGGTGCTCGTTCTCGGCAGAAGCTTTTTCTGAGAAGGCAAAAGTGTGGCTCCTTCTCCCACAAGGAAGGTGCTAGCCCTGAAAGATCTTGCTGGTATTCACTATCCCTCTGCAGCCTATCCACAGGCACAACAGCTTTTGGGATCTCTGCTTTCCCAGAGACTCAGCATGTCACGGTGCTCGCTCTCGGCAGAAGCTTTTTTCTGAAAAGGCAAACTTACGGCTCCTTCTCCCACAGGGAAGGTGCCAGCCCTGAAAACTAATGCAGTTTTTCACTATCCCTCTGCAGCCTATCCACAGGCACAACAGCTTTTGGGATCTCTGCTTTCCCAGAGACTCAGCATGTCACGGTGCTCGCTCTCGGCAGAAGCTTTTTTCTGAAAAGGCAAACTTACGGCTCCTTCTCCCACAGGGAAGGTGCCAGCCCTGAAAACTAATGCAGTTTTTCACTATCCCTCTGCAGCCTATCCACAGGCACAACAGCTTTTGGGATCTCTGCTTTCCCAGAGACTCAGCATGTCACGGTGCTCGTTCTCGGCAGAAGCTTTTTCTGAGAAGGCAAAAGTGTGGCTCCTTCTCCCACAAGGAAGGTGCTAGCCCTGAAAGATCTTGCTGGTATTCACTATCCCTCTGCAGCCTATCCACAGGCACAACAGCTTTTGGGATCTCTGCTTTCCCAGAGACTCAGCATGTCACGGTGCTCGCTCTCGGCAGAAGCTTTTTTCTGAAAAGGCAAACTTACGGCTCCTTCTCCCACAGGGAAGGTGCCAGCCCTGAAAACTAATGCAGTTTTTCACTATCCCTCTGCAGCCTATCCACAGGCACAACAGCTTTTGGGATCTCTGCTTTCCCAGAGACTCAGCATGTCACGGTGCTCGCTCTCGGCAGAAGCTTTTTTCTGAAAAAGAAAACTTTCGGCTCCTTCTCCCTCAGGGAAGGTGCCAGCCCTGAAAACTAATGCAGTTTTTCACTATCCCTCTGCAGCCTATCCACAGGCACAACAGCTTTTGGGATCTCTGCTTTCCCAGAGACTCAGCATGTCACGGTGCTCGTTCTCGGCAGAAGCTTTTTCTGAGAAGGCAAAAGTGTGGCTCCTTCTCCCACAAGGAAGGTGCTAGCCCTGAAAGATCTTGCTGGTATTCACTATCCCTCTGCAGCCTATCCACAGGCACAACAGCTTTTGGGATCTCTGCTTTCCCAGAGACTCAGCATGTCACGGTGCTCGCTCTCGGCAGAAGCTTTTTTCTGAAAAGGCAAACTTACGGCTCCTTCTCCCACAGGGAAGGTGCCAGCCCTGAAAACTAATGCAGTTTTTCACTATCCCTCTGCAGCCTATCCACAGGCACAACAGCTTTTGGGATCTCTGCTTTCCCAGAGACTCAGCATGTCACGGTGCTCGCTCTCGGCAGAAGCTTTTTTCTGAAAAGGCAAACTTACGGCTCCTTCTCCCACAGGGAAGGTGCCAGCCCTGAAAACTAATGCAGTTTTTCACTATCCCTCTGCAGCCTATCCACAGGCACAACAGCTTTGGGGATCTCTGCTTTCCCAGAGACTCAGCATGTCACGGTGCTCGTTCTCGGCAGAAGCTTTTTCTGAGAAGGCAAAAGTGTGGCTCCTTCTCCCACAAGGAAGGTGCTAGCCCTGAAAGATCTTGCTGGTATTCACTATCCTCCTGCAGCCTATCCACAGGCACAACAGCTTTTGGGATCTCTGCTTTCCCAGAGACTCAGCATGTCACGGTGCTCGCTCTCGGCAGAAGCTTTTTTCTGAAAAGGCAAACTTACGGCTCCTTCTCCCACAGGGAAGGTGCCAGCCCTGAAAACTAATGCAGTTTTTCACTATCCCTCTGCAGCCTATCCACAGGCACAACAGCTTTTGGGATCTCTGCTTTCCCAGAGACTCAGCATGTCACGGTGCTCGCTCTCGGCAGAAGCTTTTTTCTGAAAAGGCAAACTTACGGCTCCTTCTCCCACAGGGAAGGTGCCAGCCCTGAAAACTAATGCAGTTTTTCACTATCCCTCTGCAGCCTATCCACAGGCACAACAGCTTTGGGGATCTCTGCTTTCCCAGAGACTCAGCATGTCACGGTGCTCGCTCTCGGCAGAAGCTTTTTTCTGAAAAGGCAAACTTACGGCTCCTTCTCCCACAGGGAAGGTGCCAGCCCTGAAAACTAATGCAGTTTTTCACTATCCCTCTGCAGCCTATCCACAGGCACAACAGCTTTTGGGATCTCTGCTTTCCCAGAGACTCAGCATGTCACGGTGCTCGTTCTCGGCAGAAGCTTTTCCTGAGAAGGCAAAAGTGTGGCTCCTTCTCCCACAAGGAAGGTGCTAGCCCTGAAAGATCTTGCTGGTATTCACTATCCCTCTGCAGCCTATCCACAGGCACAACAGCTTTTGGGATCTCTGCTTTCCCAGAGACTCAGCATGTCACGGTGCTCGCTCTCGGCAGAAGCTTTTTTCTGAAAAGGCAAACTTACGGCTCCTTCTCCCACAGGGAAGGTGCCAGCCCTGAAAACTAATGCAGTTTTTCACTATCCCTCTGCAGCCTATCCACAGGCACAACAGCTTTGGGGATCTCTGCTTTCCCAGAGACTCAGCATGTCACGGTGCTCGTTCTCGGCAGAAGCTTTTTCTGAGAAGGCAAAAGTGTGGCTCCTTCTCCCACAAGGAAGGTGCTAGCCCTGAAAGATCTTGCTGGTATTCACTATCCCTCTGCAGCCTATCCACAGGCACAACAGCTTTTGGGATCTCTGCTTTCCCAGAGACTCAGCATGTCACGGTGCTCGCTCTCGGCAGAAGCTTTTTTCTGAAAAGGCAAACTTACGGCTCCTTCTCCCACAGGGAAGGTGCCAGCCCTGAAAACTAATGCAGTTTTTCACTATCCCTCTGCAGCCTATCCACAGGCACAACAGCTTTTGGGATCTCTGCTTTCCCAGAGACTCAGCATGTCACGGTGCTCGCTCTCGGCAGAAGCTTTTTTCTGAAAAGGCAAACTTACGGCTCCTTCTCCCACAGGGAAAGTGCCAGCCCTGAAAACTAATGCAGTTTTTCACTATCCCTCTGCAGCCTATCCACAGGCACAACAGCTTTTGGGATCTCTGCTTTCCCAGAGACTCAGCATGTCACGGTGCTCGTTCTCGGCAGAAGCTTTTTCTGAGAAGGCAAAAGTGTGGCTCCTTCTCCCACAAGGAAGGTGCTAGCCCTGAAAGATCTTGCTGGTATTCACTATCCTCCTGCAGCCTATCCACAGGCACAACAGCTTTTGGGATCTCTGCTTTCCCAGAGACTCAGCATGTCACGGTGCTCGCTCTCGGCAGAAGCTTTTTTCTGAAAAGGCAAACTTACGGCTCCTTCTCCCACAGGGAAGGTGCCAGACCTGAAAACTAATGCAGTTTTTCACTATCCCTCTGCAGCCTATCCACAGGCACAACAGCTTTTGGGATCTCTGCTTTCCCAGAGACTCAGCATGTCACGGTGCTCGCTCTCGGCAGAAGCTTTTTTCTGAAAAGGCAAACTTACGGCTCCTTCTCCCACAGGGAAGGTGCCAGCCCTGAAAACTAATGCAGTTTTTCACTATCCCTCTGCAGCCTATTCACAGGCACAACAGCTTTTGGGATCTCTGCTTTCCCAGAGACTCAGCATGTCACGGTGCTCGCTCTCGGCAGAAGCTTTTTTCTGAAAAGGCAAACTTACGGCTCCTTCTCCCACAGGGAAAGTGCCAGCCCTGAAAACTAATGCAGTTTTTCACTATCCCTCTGCAGCCTATCCACAGGCACAACAGCTTTGGGGATCTCTGCTTTCCCAGAGACTCAGCATGTCACGGTGCTCGTTCTCGGCAGAAGCTTTTTCTGAGAAGGCAAAAGTGTGGCTCCTTCTCCCACAAGGAAGGTGCTAGCCCTGAAAGATCTTGCTGGTATTCACTATCCCTCTGCAGCCTATCCACAGGCACAACAGCTTTTGGGATCTCTGCTTTCCCAGAGACTCAGCATGTCACGGTGCTCGCTCTCGGCAGAAGCTTTTTTCTGAAAAGGCAAACTTACGGCTCCTTCTCCCACAGGGAAGGTGCCAGCCCTGAAAACTAATGCAGTTTTTCACTATCCCTCTGCAGCCTATCCACAGGCACAACAGCTTTTGGGATCTCTGCTTTCCCAGAGACTCAGCATGTCACGGTGCTCGCTCTCGGCAGAAGCTTTTTTCTGAAAAGGCAAACTTACGGCTCCTTCTCCCACAGGGAAGGTGCCAGCCCTGAAAACTAATGCAGTTTTTCACTATCCCTCTGCAGCCTATCCACAGGCACAACAGCTTTTGGGATCTCTGCTTTCCCAGAGACTCAGCATGTCACGGTGCTCGTTCTCGGCAGAAGCTTTTTCTGAGAAGGCAAAAGTGTGGCTCCTTCTCCCACAAGGAAGGTGCTAGCCCTGAAAGATCTTGCTGGTATTCACTATCCCTCTGCAGCCTATCCACAGGCACAACAGCTTTTGGGATCTCTGCTTTCCCAGAGACTCAGCATGTCACGGTGCTCGTTCTCGGCAGAAGCTTTTTCTGAGAAGGCAAAAGTGTGGCTCCTTCTCCCACAAGGAAGGTGCTAGCCCTGAAAGATCTTGCTGGTATTCACTATCCCTCTGCAGCCTATCCACAGGCACAACAGCTTTGGGGATCTCTGCTTTCCCAGAGACTCAGCATGTCACGGTGCTCGCTCTCGGCAGAAGCTTTTTTCTGAAAAGGCAAACTTACGGCTCCTTCTCCCACAGGGAAGGTGCCAGCCCTGAAAACTAATGCAGTTTTTCACTATCCCTCTGCAGCCTATCCACAGGCACAACAGCTTTTGGGATCTCTGCTTTCCCAGAGACTCAGCATGTCACGGTGCTCGCTCTCGGCAGAAGCTTTTTTCTGAAAAGGCAAACTTACGGCTCCTTCTCCCACAGGGAAGGTGCCAGCCCTGAAAACTAATGCAGTTTTTCACTATCCCTCTGCAGCCTATCCACAGGCACAACAGCTTTTGGGATCTCTGCTTTCCCAGAGACTCAGCATGTCACGGTGCTCGCTCTCGGCAGAAGCTTTTTTCTGAAAAGGCAAACTTACGGCTCCTTCTCCCACAGGGAAGGTGCCAGCCCTGAAAACTAATGCAGTTTTTCACTATCCCTCTGCAGCCTATCCACAGGCACAACAGCTTTTGGGATCTCTGCTTTCCCAGAGACTCAGCATGTCACGGTGCTCGTTCTCGGCAGAAGCTTTTCCTGAGAAGGCAAAAGTGTGGCTCCTTCTCCCCCACAGGGAAGGTGCCAGCCCTGAAAACTAATGCAGTTTTTCACTATCCCTCTGCAGCCTATCCACAGGCACAACAGCTTTGGGGATCTCTGCTTTCCCAGAGACTCAGCATGTCACGGTGCTCGTTCTCGGCAGAAGCTTTTTCTGAGAAGGCAAAAGTGTGGCTCCTTCTCCCACAAGGAAGGTGCTAGCCCTGAAAGATCTTGCTGGTATTCACTATCCTCCTGCAGCCTATCCACAGGCACAACAGCTTTTGGGATCTCTGCTTTCCCAGAGACTCAGCATGTCACGGTGCTCGCTCTCGGCAGAAGCTTTTTTCTGAAAAGGCAAACTTACGGCTCCTTCTCCCACAGGGAAGGTGCCAGCCCTGAAAACTAATGCAGTTTTTCACTATCCCTCTGCAGCCTATCCACAGGCACAACAGCTTTTGGGATCTCTGCTTTCCCAGAGACTCAGCATGTCACGGTGCTCGCTCTCGGCAGAAGCTTTTTTCTGAAAAGGCAAACTTACGGCTCCTTCTCCCACAGGGAAGGTGCCAGCCCTGAAAACTAATGCAGTTTTTCACTATCCCTCTGCAGCCTATCCACAGGCACAACAGCTTTGGGGATCTCTGCTTTCCCAGAGACTCAGCATGTCACGGTGCTCGCTCTCGGCAGAAGCTTTTTTCTGAAAAGGCAAACTTACGGCTCCTTCTCCCACAGGGAAGGTGCCAGCCCTGAAAACTAATGCAGTTTTTCACTATCCCTCTGCAGCCTATCCACAGGCACAACAGCTTTTGGGATCTCTGCTTTCCCAGAGACTCAGCATGTCACGGTGCTCGTTCTCGGCAGAAGCTTTTCCTGAGAAGGCAAAAGTGTGGCTCCTTCTCCCACAAGGAAGGTGCTAGCCCTGAAAGATCTTGCTGGTATTCACTATCCCTCTGCAGCCTATCCACAGGCACAACAGCTTTTGGGATCTCTGCTTTCCCAGAGACTCAGCATGTCACGGTGCTCGCTCTCGGCAGAAGCTTTTTTCTGAAAAGGCAAACTTACGGCTCCTTCTCCCACAGGGAAGGTGCCAGCCCTGAAAACTAATGCAGTTTTTCACTATCCCTCTGCAGCCTATCCACAGGCACAACAGCTTTGGGGATCTCTGCTTTCCCAGAGACTCAGCATGTCACGGTGCTCGTTCTCGGCAGAAGCTTTTTCTGAGAAGGCAAAAGTGTGGCTCCTTCTCCCACAAGGAAGGTGCTAGCCCTGAAAGATCTTGCTGGTATTCACTATCCCTCTGCAGCCTATCCACAGGCACAACAGCTTTGGGGATCTCTGCTTTCCCAGAGACTCAGCATGTCACGGTGCTCGCTCTCGGCAGAAGCTTTTTTCTGAAAAAGAAAACTTTCGGCTCCTTCTCCCTCAGGGAAGGTGCCAGCCCTGAAAACTAATGCAGTTTTTCACTATCCCTCTGCAGCCTATCCACAGGCACAACAGCTTTTGGGATCTCTGCTTTCCCAGAGACTCAGCATGTCACGGTGCTCGTTCTCGGCAGAAGCTTTTTCTGAGAAGGCAAAAGTGTGGCTCCTTCTCCCACAAGGAAGGTGCTAGCCCTGAAAGATCTTGCAGTTTTTCACTATCCCTCTGCAGCCTATCCACAGGCACAACAGCTTTTGGGATCTCTGCTTTCCCAGAGACTCAGCATGTCACGGTGCTCGCTCTCGGCAGAAGCTTTTTTCTGAAAAGGCAAACTTACGGCTCCTTCTCCCACAGGGAAGGTGCCAGCCCTGAAAACTAATGCAGTTTTTCACTATCCCTCTGCAGCCTATTCACAGGCACAACAGCTTTTGGGATCTCTGCTTTCCCAGAGACTCAGCATGTCACGGTGCTCGCTCTCGGCAGAAGCTTTTTTCTGAAAAGGCAAACTTACGGCTCCTTCTCCCACAGGGAAAGTGCCAGCCCTGAAAACTAATGCAGTTTTTCACTATCCCTCTGCAGCCTATCCACAGGCACAACAGCTTTGGGGATCTCTGCTTTCCCAGAGACTCAGCATGTCACGGTGCTCGTTCTCGGCAGAAGCTTTTTCTGAGAAGGCAAAAGTGTGGCTCCTTCTCCCACCAGGAAGGTGCTAGCCCTGAAAGATCTTGCTGGTATTCACTATCCCTCTGCAGCCTATCCACAGGCACAACAGCTTTTGGGATCTCTGCTTTCCCAGAGACTCAGCATGTCACGGTGCTCGCTCTCGGCAGAAGCTTTTTTCTGAAAAGGCAAACTTACGGCTCCTTCTCCCACAGGGAAGGTGCCAGCCCTGAAAACTAATGCAGTTTTTCACTATCCCTCTGCAGCCTATCCACAGGCACAACAGCTTTTGGGATCTCTGCTTTCCCAGAGACTCAGCATGTCACGGTGCTCGCTCTCGGCAGAAGCTTTTTTCTGAAAAGGCAAACTTACGGCTCCTTCTCCCACAGGGAAGGTGCCAGCCCTGAAAACTAATGCAGTTTTTCACTATCCCTCTGCAGCCTATCCACAGGCACAACAGCTTTTGGGATCTCTGCTTTCCCAGAGACTCAGCATGTCACGGTGCTCGTTCTCGGCAGAAGCTTTTTCTGAGAAGGCAAAAGTGTGGCTCCTTCTCCCACAAGGAAGGTGCTAGCCCTGAAAGATCTTGCTGGTATTCACTATCCCTCTGCAGCCTATCCACAGGCACAACAGCTTTTGGGATCTCTGCTTTCCCAGAGACTCAGCATGTCACGGTGCTCGCTCTCGGCAGAAGCTTTTTTCTGAAAAGGCAAACTTACGGCTCCTTCTCCCACAGGGAAGGTGCCAGCCCTGAAAACTAATGCAGTTTTTCACTATCCCTCTGCAGCCTATCCACAGGCACAACAGCTTTTGGGATCTCTGCTTTCCCAGAGACTCAGCATGTCACGGTGCTCGCTCTCGGCAGAAGCTTTTTTCTGAAAAAGAAAACTTTCGGCTCCTTCTCCCTCAGGGAAGGTGCCAGCCCTGAAAACTAATGCAGTTTTTCACTATCCCTCTGCAGCCTATCCACAGGCACAACAGCTTTTGGGATCTCTGCTTTCCCAGAGACTCAGCATGTCACGGTGCTCGTTCTCGGCAGAAGCTTTTTCTGAGAAGGCAAAAGTGTGGCTCCTTCTCCCACAAGGAAGGTGCTAGCCCTGAAAGATCTTGCTGGTATTCACTATCCCTCTGCAGCCTATCCACAGGCACAACAGCTTTTGGGATCTCTGCTTTCCCAGAGACTCAGCATGTCACGGTGCTCGCTCTCGGCAGAAGCTTTTTTCTGAAAAGGCAAACTTACGGCTCCTTCTCCCACAGGGAAGGTGCCAGCCCTGAAAACTAATGCAGTTTTTCACTATCCCTCTGCAGCCTATCCACAGGCACAACAGCTTTTGGGATCTCTGCTTTCCCAGAGACTCAGCATGTCACGGTGCTCGCTCTCGGCAGAAGCTTTTTTCTGAAAAGGCAAACTTACGGCTCCTTCTCCCACAGGGAAGGTGCCAGCCCTGAAAACTAATGCAGTTTTTCACTATCCCTCTGCAGCCTATCCACAGGCACAACAGCTTTGGGGATCTCTGCTTTCCCAGAGACTCAGCATGTCACGGTGCTCGTTCTCGGCAGAAGCTTTTTCTGAGAAGGCAAAAGTGTGGCTCCTTCTCCCACAAGGAAGGTGCTAGCCCTGAAAGATCTTGCTGGTATTCACTATCCTCCTGCAGCCTATCCACAGGCACAACAGCTTTTGGGATCTCTGCTTTCCCAGAGACTCAGCATGTCACGGTGCTCGCTCTCGGCAGAAGCTTTTTTCTGAAAAGGCAAACTTACGGCTCCTTCTCCCACAGGGAAGGTGCCAGCCCTGAAAACTAATGCAGTTTTTCACTATCCCTCTGCAGCCTATCCACAGGCACAACAGCTTTTGGGATCTCTGCTTTCCCAGAGACTCAGCATGTCACGGTGCTCGCTCTCGGCAGAAGCTTTTTTCTGAAAAGGCAAACTTACGGCTCCTTCTCCCACAGGGAAGGTGCCAGCCCTGAAAACTAATGCAGTTTTTCACTATCCCTCTGCAGCCTATCCACAGGCACAACAGCTTTGGGGATCTCTGCTTTCCCAGAGACTCAGCATGTCACGGTGCTCGCTCTCGGCAGAAGCTTTTTTCTGAAAAGGCAAACTTACGGCTCCTTCTCCCACAGGGAAGGTGCCAGCCCTGAAAACTAATGCAGTTTTTCACTATCCCTCTGCAGCCTATCCACAGGCACAACAGCTTTTGGGATCTCTGCTTTCCCAGAGACTCAGCATGTCACGGTGCTCGTTCTCGGCAGAAGCTTTTCCTGAGAAGGCAAAAGTGTGGCTCCTTCTCCCACAAGGAAGGTGCTAGCCCTGAAAGATCTTGCTGGTATTCACTATCCCTCTGCAGCCTATCCACAGGCACAACAGCTTTTGGGATCTCTGCTTTCCCAGAGACTCAGCATGTCACGGTGCTCGCTCTCGGCAGAAGCTTTTTTCTGAAAAGGCAAACTTACGGCTCCTTCTCCCACAGGGAAGGTGCCAGCCCTGAAAACTAATGCAGTTTTTCACTATCCCTCTGCAGCCTATCCACAGGCACAACAGCTTTTGGGATCTCTGCTTTCCCAGAGACTCAGCATGTCACGGTGCTCGTTCTCGGCAGAAGCTTTTTCTGAGAAGGCAAAAGTGTGGCTCCTTCTCCCACAAGGAAGGTGCTAGCCCTGAAAGATCTTGCTGGTATTCACTATCCCTCTGCAGCCTATCCACAGGCACAACAGCTTTTGGGATCTCTGCTTTCCCAGAGACTCAGCATGTCACGGTGCTCGCTCTCGGCAGAAGCTTTTTTCTGAAAAGGCAAACTTACGGCTCCTTCTCCCACAGGGAAGGTGCCAGCCCTGAAAACTAATGCAGTTTTTCACTATCCCTCTGCAGCCTATCCACAGGCACAACAGCTTTTGGGATCTCTGCTTTCCCAGAGACTCAGCATGTCACGGTGCTCGCTCTCGGCAGAAGCTTTTTTCTGAAAAAGAAAACTTTCGGCTCCTTCTCCCTCAGGGAAGGTGCCAGCCCTGAAAACTAATGCAGTTTTTCACTATCCCTCTGCAGCCTATCCACAGGCACAACAGCTTTTGGGATCTCTGCTTTCCCAGAGACTCAGCATGTCACGGTGCTCGTTCTCGGCAGAAGCTTTTTCTGAGAAGGCAAAAGTGTGGCTCCTTCTCCCACAAGGAAGGTGCTAGCCCTGAAAGATCTTGCTGGTATTCACTATCCCTCTGCAGCCTATCCACAGGCACAACAGCTTTTGGGATCTCTGCTTTCCCAGAGACTCAGCATGTCACGGTGCTCGCTCTCGGCAGAAGCTTTTTTCTGAAAAGGCAAACTTACGGCTCCTTCTCCCACAGGGAAGGTGCCAGCCCTGAAAACTAATGCAGTTTTTCACTATCCCTCTGCAGCCTATCCACAGGCACAACAGCTTTTGGGATCTCTGCTTTCCCAGAGACTCAGCATGTCACGGTGCTCGCTCTCGGCAGAAGCTTTTTTCTGAAAAGGCAAACTTACGGCTCCTTCTCCCACAGGGAAGGTGCCAGCCCTGAAAACTAATGCAGTTTTTCACTATCCCTCTGCAGCCTATCCACAGGCACAACAGCTTTGGGGATCTCTGCTTTCCCAGAGACTCAGCATGTCACGGTGCTCGTTCTCGGCAGAAGCTTTTTCTGAGAAGGCAAAAGTGTGGCTCCTTCTCCCACAAGGAAGGTGCTAGCCCTGAAAGATCTTGCTGGTATTCACTATCCTCCTGCAGCCTATCCACAGGCACAACAGCTTTTGGGATCTCTGCTTTCCCAGAGACTCAGCATGTCACGGTGCTCGCTCTCGGCAGAAGCTTTTTTCTGAAAAGGCAAACTTACGGCTCCTTCTCCCACAGGGAAGGTGCCAGCCCTGAAAACTAATGCAGTTTTTCACTATCCCTCTGCAGCCTATCCACAGGCACAACAGCTTTTGGGATCTCTGCTTTCCCAGAGACTCAGCATGTCACGGTGCTCGCTCTCGGCAGAAGCTTTTTTCTGAAAAGGCAAACTTACGGCTCCTTCTCCCACAGGGAAGGTGCCAGCCCTGAAAACTAATGCAGTTTTTCACTATCCCTCTGCAGCCTATCCACAGGCACAACAGCTTTGGGGATCTCTGCTTTCCCAGAGACTCAGCATGTCACGGTGCTCGCTCTCGGCAGAAGCTTTTTTCTGAAAAGGCAAACTTACGGCTCCTTCTCCCACAGGGAAGGTGCCAGCCCTGAAAACTAATGCAGTTTTTCACTATCCCTCTGCAGCCTATCCACAGGCACAACAGCTTTTGGGATCTCTGCTTTCCCAGAGACTCAGCATGTCACGGTGCTCGTTCTCGGCAGAAGCTTTTCCTGAGAAGGCAAAAGTGTGGCTCCTTCTCCCACAAGGAAGGTGCTAGCCCTGAAAGATCTTGCTGGTATTCACTATCCCTCTGCAGCCTATCCACAGGCACAACAGCTTTTGGGATCTCTGCTTTCCCAGAGACTCAGCATGTCACGGTGCTCGCTCTCGGCAGAAGCTTTTTTCTGAAAAGGCAAACTTACGGCTCCTTCTCCCACAGGGAAGGTGCCAGCCCTGAAAACTAATGCAGTTTTTCACTATCCCTCTGCAGCCTATCCACAGGCACAACAGCTTTGGGGATCTCTGCTTTCCCAGAGACTCAGCATGTCACGGTGCTCGTTCTCGGCAGAAGCTTTTTCTGAGAAGGCAAAAGTGTGGCTCCTTCTCCCACAAGGAAGGTGCTAGCCCTGAAAGATCTTGCTGGTATTCACTATCCCTCTGCAGCCTATCCACAGGCACAACAGCTTTTGGGATCTCTGCTTTCCCAGAGACTCAGCATGTCACGGTGCTCGCTCTCGGCAGAAGCTTTTTTCTGAAAAGGCAAACTTACGGCTCCTTCTCCCACAGGGAAAGTGCCAGCCCTGAAAACTAATGCAGTTTTTCACTATCCCTCTGCAGCCTATCCACAGGCACAACAGCTTTGGGGATCTCTGCTTTCCCAGAGACTCAGCATGTCACGGTGCTCGTTCTCGGCAGAAGCTTTTTCTGAGAAGGCAAAAGTGTGGCTCCTTCTCCCACAAGGAAGGTGCTAGCCCTGAAAGATCTTGCTGGTATTCACTATCCCTCTGCAGCCTATCCACAGGCACAACAGCTTTTGGGATCTCTGCTTTCCCAGAGACTCAGCATGTCACGGTGCTCGCTCTCGGCAGAAGCTTTTTTCTGAAAAGGCAAACTTACGGCTCCTTCTCCCACAGGGAAGGTGCCAGCCCTGAAAACTAATGCAGTTTTTCACTATCCCTCTGCAGCCTATCCACAGGCACAACAGCTTTTGGGATCTCTGCTTTCCCAGAGACTCAGCATGTCACGGTGCTCGCTCTCGGCAGAAGCTTTTTTCTGAAAAGGCAAACTTACGGCTCCTTCTCCCACAGGGAAGGTGCCAGCCCTGAAAACTAATGCAGTTTTTCACTATCCCTCTGCAGCCTATCCACAGGCACAACAGCTTTTGGGATCTCTGCTTTCCCAGAGACTCAGCATGTCACGGTGCTCGTTCTCGGCAGAAGCTTTTTCTGAGAAGGCAAAAGTGTGGCTCCTTCTCCCACAAGGAAGGTGCTAGCCCTGAAAGATCTTGCTGGTATTCACTATCCCTCTGCAGCCTATCCACAGGCACAACAGCTTTTGGGATCTCTGCTTTCCCAGAGACTCAGCATGTCACGGTGCTCGCTCTCGGCAGAAGCTTTTTTCTGAAAAGGCAAACTTACGGCTCCTTCTCCCACAGGGAAGGTGCCAGCCCTGAAAACTAATGCAGTTTTTCACTATCCCTCTGCAGCCTATCCACAGGCACAACAGCTTTTGGGATCTCTGCTTTCCCAGAGACTCAGCATGTCACGGTGCTCGCTCTCGGCAGAAGCTTTTTTCTGAAAAAGAAAACTTTCGGCTCCTTCTCCCTCAGGGAAGGTGCCAGCCCTGAAAACTAATGCAGTTTTTCACTATCCCTCTGCAGCCTATCCACAGGCACAACAGCTTTTGGGATCTCTGCTTTCCCAGAGACTCAGCATGTCACGGTGCTCGTTCTCGGCAGAAGCTTTTTCTGAGAAGGCAAAAGTGTGGCTCCTTCTCCCACAAGGAAGGTGCTAGCCCTGAAAGATCTTGCTGGTATTCACTATCCCTCTGCAGCCTATCCACAGGCACAACAGCTTTTGGGATCTCTGCTTTCCCAGAGACTCAGCATGTCACGGTGCTCGCTCTCGGCAGAAGCTTTTTTCTGAAAAGGCAAACTTACGGCTCCTTCTCCCACAGGGAAGGTGCCAGCCCTGAAAACTAATGCAGTTTTTCACTATCCCTCTGCAGCCTATCCACAGGCACAACAGCTTTTGGGATCTCTGCTTTCCCAGAGACTCAGCATGTCACGGTGCTCGCTCTCGGCAGAAGCTTTTTTCTGAAAAGGCAAACTTACGGCTCCTTCTCCCACAGGGAAGGTGCCAGCCCTGAAAACTAATGCAGTTTTTCACTATCCCTCTGCAGCCTATCCACAGGCACAACAGCTTTGGGGATCTCTGCTTTCCCAGAGACTCAGCATGTCACGGTGCTCGTTCTCGGCAGAAGCTTTTTCTGAGAAGGCAAAAGTGTGGCTCCTTCTCCCACAAGGAAGGTGCTAGCCCTGAAAGATCTTGCTGGTATTCACTATCCTCCTGCAGCCTATCCACAGGCACAACAGCTTTTGGGATCTCTGCTTTCCCAGAGACTCAGCATGTCACGGTGCTCGCTCTCGGCAGAAGCTTTTTTCTGAAAAGGCAAACTTACGGCTCCTTCTCCCACAGGGAAGGTGCCAGCCCTGAAAACTAATGCAGTTTTTCACTATCCCTCTGCAGCCTATCCACAGGCACAACAGCTTTTGGGATCTCTGCTTTCCCAGAGACTCAGCATGTCACGGTGCTCGCTCTCGGCAGAAGCTTTTTTCTGAAAAGGCAAACTTACGGCTCCTTCTCCCACAGGGAAGGTGCCAGCCCTGAAAACTAATGCAGTTTTTCACTATCCCTCTGCAGCCTATCCACAGGCACAACAGCTTTGGGGATCTCTGCTTTCCCAGAGACTCAGCATGTCACGGTGCTCGCTCTCGGCAGAAGCTTTTTTCTGAAAAGGCAAACTTACGGCTCCTTCTCCCACAGGGAAGGTGCCAGCCCTGAAAACTAATGCAGTTTTTCACTATCCCTCTGCAGCCTATCCACAGGCACAACAGCTTTTGGGATCTCTGCTTTCCCAGAGACTCAGCATGTCACGGTGCTCGTTCTCGGCAGAAGCTTTTCCTGAGAAGGCAAAAGTGTGGCTCCTTCTCCCACAAGGAAGGTGCTAGCCCTGAAAGATCTTGCTGGTATTCACTATCCCTCTGCAGCCTATCCACAGGCACAACAGCTTTTGGGATCTCTGCTTTCCCAGAGACTCAGCATGTCACGGTGCTCGCTCTCGGCAGAAGCTTTTTTCTGAAAAGGCAAACTTACGGCTCCTTCTCCCACAGGGAAGGTGCCAGCCCTGAAAACTAATGCAGTTTTTCACTATCCCTCTGCAGCCTATCCACAGGCACAACAGCTTTGGGGATCTCTGCTTTCCCAGAGACTCAGCATGTCACGGTGCTCGTTCTCGGCAGAAGCTTTTTCTGAGAAGGCAAAAGTGTGGCTCCTTCTCCCACAAGGAAGGTGCTAGCCCTGAAAGATCTTGCTGGTATTCACTATCCTCCTGCAGCCTATCCACAGGCACAACAGCTTTTGGGATCTCTGCTTTCCCAGAGACTCAGCATGTCACGGTGCTCGCTCTCGGCAGAAGCTTTTTTCTGAAAAGGCAAACTTACGGCTCCTTCTCCCACAGGGAAGGTGCCAGCCCTGAAAACTAATGCAGTTTTTCACTATCCCTCTGCAGCCTATCCACAGGCACAACAGCTTTTGGGATCTCTGCTTTCCCAGAGACTCAGCATGTCACGGTGCTCGCTCTCGGCAGAAGCTTTTTTCTGAAAAGGCAAACTTACGGCTCCTTCTCCCACAGGGAAGGTGCCAGCCCTGAAAACTAATGCAGTTTTTCACTATCCCTCTGCAGCCTATCCACAGGCACAACAGCTTTGGGGATCTCTGCTTTCCCAGAGACTCAGCATGTCACGGTGCTCGCTCTCGGCAGAAGCTTTTTTCTGAAAAGGCAAACTTACGGCTCCTTCTCCCACAGGGAAGGTGCCAGCCCTGAAAACTAATGCAGTTTTTCACTATCCCTCTGCAGCCTATCCACAGGCACAACAGCTTTTGGGATCTCTGCTTTCCCAGAGACTCAGCATGTCACGGTGCTCGTTCTCGGCAGAAGCTTTTCCTGAGAAGGCAAAAGTGTGGCTCCTTCTCCCACAAGGAAGGTGCTAGCCCTGAAAGATCTTGCTGGTATTCACTATCCCTCTGCAGCCTATCCACAGGCACAACAGCTTTTGGGATCTCTGCTTTCCCAGAGACTCAGCATGTCACGGTGCTCGCTCTCGGCAGAAGCTTTTTTCTGAAAAGGCAAACTTACGGCTCCTTCTCCCACAGGGAAGGTGCCAGCCCTGAAAACTAATGCAGTTTTTCACTATCCCTCTGCAGCCTATCCACAGGCACAACAGCTTTGGGGATCTCTGCTTTCCCAGAGACTCAGCATGTCACGGTGCTCGTTCTCGGCAGAAGCTTTTTCTGAGAAGGCAAAAGTGTGGCTCCTTCTCCCACAAGGAAGGTGCTAGCCCTGAAAGATCTTGCTGGTATTCACTATCCCTCTGCAGCCTATCCACAGGCACAACAGCTTTGGGGATCTCTGCTTTCCCAGAGACTCAGCATGTCACGGTGCTCGCTCTCGGCAGAAGCTTTTTTCTGAAAAAGAAAACTTTCGGCTCCTTCTCCCTCAGGGAAGGTGCCAGCCCTGAAAACTAATGCAGTTTTTCACTATCCCTCTGCAGCCTATCCACAGGCACAACAGCTTTTGGGATCTCTGCTTTCCCAGAGACTCAGCATGTCACGGTGCTCGTTCTCGGCAGAAGCTTTTTCTGAGAAGGCAAAAGTGTGGCTCCTTCTCCCACAAGGAAGGTGCTAGCCCTGAAAGATCTTGCAGTTTTTCACTATCCCTCTGCAGCCTATCCACAGGCACAACAGCTTTTGGGATCTCTGCTTTCCCAGAGACTCAGCATGTCACGGTGCTCGCTCTCGGCAGAAGCTTTTTTCTGAAAAGGCAAACTTACGGCTCCTTCTCCCACAGGGAAGGTGCCAGCCCTGAAAACTAATGCAGTTTTTCACTATCCCTCTGCAGCCTATTCACAGGCACAACAGCTTTTGGGATCTCTGCTTTCCCAGAGACTCAGCATGTCACGGTGCTCGCTCTCGGCAGAAGCTTTTTTCTGAAAAGGCAAACTTACGGCTCCTTCTCCCACAGGGAAAGTGCCAGCCCTGAAAACTAATGCAGTTTTTCACTATCCCTCTGCAGCCTATCCACAGGCACAACAGCTTTGGGGATCTCTGCTTTCCCAGAGACTCAGCATGTCACGGTGCTCGTTCTCGGCAGAAGCTTTTTCTGAGAAGGCAAAAGTGTGGCTCCTTCTCCCACAAGGAAGGTGCTAGCCCTGAAAGATCTTGCTGGTATTCACTATCCCTCTGCAGCCTATCCACAGGCACAACAGCTTTTGGGATCTCTGCTTTCCCAGAGACTCAGCATGTCACGGTGCTCGCTCTCGGCAGAAGCTTTTTTCTGAAAAGGCAAACTTACGGCTCCTTCTCCCACAGGGAAGGTGCCAGCCCTGAAAACTAATGCAGTTTTTCACTATCCCTCTGCAGCCTATCCACAGGCACAACAGCTTTTGGGATCTCTGCTTTCCCAGAGACTCAGCATGTCACGGTGCTCGCTCTCGGCAGAAGCTTTTTTCTGAAAAGGCAAACTTACGGCTCCTTCTCCCACAGGGAAGGTGCCAGCCCTGAAAACTAATGCAGTTTTTCACTATCCCTCTGCAGCCTATCCACAGGCACAACAGCTTTTGGGATCTCTGCTTTCCCAGAGACTCAGCATGTCACGGTGCTCGTTCTCGGCAGAAGCTTTTTCTGAGAAGGCAAAAGTGTGGCTCCTTCTCCCACAAGGAAGGTGCTAGCCCTGAAAGATCTTGCTGGTATTCACTATCCCTCTGCAGCCTATCCACAGGCACAACAGCTTTTGGGATCTCTGCTTTCCCAGAGACTCAGCATGTCACGGTGCTCGCTCTCGGCAGAAGCTTTTTTCTGAAAAGGCAAACTTACGGCTCCTTCTCCCACAGGGAAGGTGCCAGCCCTGAAAACTAATGCAGTTTTTCACTATCCCTCTGCAGCCTATCCACAGGCACAACAGCTTTTGGGATCTCTGCTTTCCCAGAGACTCAGCATGTCACGGTGCTCGCTCTCGGCAGAAGCTTTTTTCTGAAAAAGAAAACTTTCGGCTCCTTCTCCCTCAGGGAAGGTGCCAGCCCTGAAAACTAATGCAGTTTTTCACTATCCCTCTGCAGCCTATCCACAGGCACAACAGCTTTTGGGATCTCTGCTTTCCCAGAGACTCAGCATGTCACGGTGCTCGTTCTCGGCAGAAGCTTTTTCTGAGAAGGCAAAAGTGTGGCTCCTTCTCCCACAAGGAAGGTGCTAGCCCTGAAATATCTTGCTGGTATTCACTATCCCTCTGCAGCCTATCCACAGGCACAACAGCTTTTGGGATCTCTGCTTTCCCAGAGACTCAGCATGTCACGGTGCTCGCTCTCGGCAGAAGCTTTTTTCTGAAAAGGCAAACTTACGGCTCCTTCTCCCACAGGGAAGGTGCCAGCCCTGAAAACTAATGCAGTTTTTCACTATCCCTCTGCAGCCTATCCACAGGCACAACAGCTTTTGGGATCTCTGCTTTCCCAGAGACTCAGCATGTCACGGTGCTCGCTCTCGGCAGAAGCTTTTTTCTGAAAAGGCAAACTTACGGCTCCTTCTCCCACAGGGAAGGTGCCAGCCCTGAAAACTAATGCAGTTTTTCACTATCCCTCTGCAGCCTATCCACAGGCACAACAGCTTTGGGGATCTCTGCTTTCCCAGAGACTCAGCATGTCACGGTGCTCGTTCTCGGCAGAAGCTTTTTCTGAGAAGGCAAAAGTGTGGCTCCTTCTCCCACAAGGAAGGTGCTAGCCCTGAAAGATCTTGCTGGTATTCACTATCCTCCTGCAGCCTATCCACAGGCACAACAGCTTTTGGGATCTCTGCTTTCCCAGAGACTCAGCATGTCACGGTGCTCGCTCTCGGCAGAAGCTTTTTTCTGAAAAGGCAAACTTACGGCTCCTTCTCCCACAGGGAAGGTGCCAGCCCTGAAAACTAATGCAGTT
The DNA here is from genome assembly GCF_929443795.1 of Astur gentilis. Lineage (NCBI taxonomy): Eukaryota > Metazoa > Chordata > Aves > Accipitriformes > Accipitridae > Astur > Astur gentilis. The sequence continues at coordinate 45,169 of NW_026060926.1, forward strand.
TTTCACTATCCCTCTGCAGCCTATCCACAGGCACAACAGCTTTTGGGATCTCTGCTTTCCCAGAGACTCAGCATGTCACGGTGCTCGCTCTCGGCAGAAGCTTTTTTCTGAAAAGGCAAACTTACGGCTCCTTCTCCCACAGGGAAGGTGCCAGCCCTGAAAACTAATGCAGTTTTTCACTATCCCTCTGCAGCCTATCCACAGGCACAACAGCTTTGGGGATCTCTGCTTTCCCAGAGACTCAGCATGTCACGGTGCTCGCTCTCGGCAGAAGCTTTTTTCTGAAAAGGCAAACTTACGGCTCCTTCTCCCACAGGGAAGGTGCCAGCCCTGAAAACTAATGCAGTTTTTCACTATCCCTCTGCAGCCTATCCACAGGCACAACAGCTTTTGGGATCTCTGCTTTCCCAGAGACTCAGCATGTCACGGTGCTCGTTCTCGGCAGAAGCTTTTCCTGAGAAGGCAAAAGTGTGGCTCCTTCTCCCACAAGGAAGGTGCTAGCCCTGAAAGATCTTGCTGGTATTCACTATCCCTCTGCAGCCTATCCACAGGCACAACAGCTTTTGGGATCTCTGCTTTCCCAGAGACTCAGCATGTCACGGTGCTCGCTCTCGGCAGAAGCTTTTTTCTGAAAAGGCAAACTTACGGCTCCTTCTCCCACAGGGAAGGTGCCAGCCCTGAAAACTAATGCAGTTTTTCACTATCCCTCTGCAGCCTATCCACAGGCACAACAGCTTTGGGGATCTCTGCTTTCCCAGAGACTCAGCATGTCACGGTGCTCGTTCTCGGCAGAAGCTTTTTCTGAGAAGGCAAAAGTGTGGCTCCTTCTCCCACAAGGAAGGTGCTAGCCCTGAAAGATCTTGCTGGTATTCACTATCCCTCTGCAGCCTATCCACAGGCACAACAGCTTTTGGGATCTCTGCTTTCCCAGAGACTCAGCATGTCACGGTGCTCGCTCTCGGCAGAAGCTTTTTTCTGAAAAGGCAAACTTACGGGTCCTTCTCCCACAGGGAAGGTGCCAGCCCTGAAAACTAATGCAGTTTTTCACTATCCCTCTGCAGCCTATCCACAGGCACAACAGCTTTTGGGATCTCTGCTTTCCCAGAGACTCAGCATGTCACGGTGCTCGCTCTCGGCAGAAGCTTTTTTCTGAAAAGGCAAACTTACGGCTCCTTCTCCCACAGGGAAGGTGCCAGCCCTGAAAACTAATGCAGTTTTTCACTATCCCTCTGCAGCCTATCCACAGGCACAACAGCTTTGGGGATCTCTGCTTTCCCAGAGACTCAGCATGTCACGGTGCTCGTTCTCGGCAGAAGCTTTTTCTGAGAAGGCAAAAGTGTGGCTCCTTCTCCCACAAGGAAGGTGCTAGCCCTGAAAGATCTTGCTGGTATTCACTATCCTCCTGCAGCCTATCCACAGGCACAACAGCTTTTGGGATCTCTGCTTTCCCAGAGACTCAGCATGTCACGGTGCTCGCTCTCGGCAGAAGCTTTTTTCTGAAAAGGCAAACTTACGGCTCCTTCTCCCACAGGGAAGGTGCCAGACCTGAAAACTAATGCAGTTTTTCACTATCCCTCTGCAGCCTATCCACAGGCACAACAGCTTTTGGGATCTCTGCTTTCCCAGAGACTCAGCATGTCACGGTGCTCGCTCTCGGCAGAAGCTTTTTTCTGAAAAGGCAAACTTACGGCTCCTTCTCCCACAGGGAAGGTGCCAGCCCTGAAAACTAATGCAGTTTTTCACTATCCCTCTGCAGCCTATTCACAGGCACAACAGCTTTTGGGATCTCTGCTTTCCCAGAGACTCAGCATGTCACGGTGCTCGCTCTCGGCAGAAGCTTTTTTCTGAAAAGGCAAACTTACGGCTCCTTCTCCCACAGGGAAAGTGCCAGCCCTGAAAACTAATGCAGTTTTTCACTATCCCTCTGCAGCCTATCCACAGGCACAACAGCTTTGGGGATCTCTGCTTTCCCAGAGACTCAGCATGTCACGGTGCTCGTTCTCGGCAGAAGCTTTTTCTGAGAAGGCAAAAGTGTGGCTCCTTCTCCCACAAGGAAGGTGCTAGCCCTGAAAGATCTTGCTGGTATTCACTATCCCTCTGCAGCCTATCCACAGGCACAACAGCTTTTGGGATCTCTGCTTTCCCAGAGACTCGGCATGTCACGGTGCTCGCTCTCGGCAGAAGCTTTTTTCTGAAAAGGCAAACTTACGGCTCCTTCTCCCACAGGGAAGGTGCCAGCCCTGAAAACTAATGCAGTTTTTCACTATCCCTCTGCAGCCTATCCACAGGCACAACAGCTTTTGGGATCTCTGCTTTCCCAGAGACTCAGCATGTCACGGTGCTCGCTCTCGGCAGAAGCTTTTTTCTGAAAAGGCAAACTTACGGCTCCTTCTCCCACAGGGAAGGTGCCAGCCCTGAAAACTAATGCAGTTTTTCACTATCCCTCTGCAGCCTATCCACAGGCACAACAGCTTTTGGGATCTCTGCTTTCCCAGAGACTCAGCATGTCACGGTGCTCGTTCTCGGCAGAAGCTTTTTCTGAGAAGGCAAAAGTGTGGCTCCTTCTCCCACAAGGAAGGTGCTAGCCCTGAAAGATCTTGCTGGTATTCACTATCCCTCTGCAGCCTATCCACAGGCACAACAGCTTTTGGGATCTCTGCTTTCCCAGAGACTCAGCATGTCACGGTGCTCGTTCTCGGCAGAAGCTTTTTCTGAGAAGGCAAAAGTGTGGCTCCTTCTCCCACAAGGAAGGTGCTAGCCCTGAAAGATCTTGCTGGTATTCACTATCCCTCTGCAGCCTATCCACAGGCACAACAGCTTTGGGGATCTCTGCTTTCCCAGAGACTCAGCATGTCACGGTGCTCGCTCTCGGCAGAAGCTTTTTTCTGAAAAGGCAAACTTACGGCTCCTTCTCCCACAGGGAAGGTGCCAGCCCTGAAAACTAATGCAGTTTTTCACTATCCCTCTGCAGCCTATCCACAGGCACAACAGCTTTTGGGATCTCTGCTTTCCCAGAGACTCAGCATGTCACGGTGCTCGCTCTCGGCAGAAGCTTTTTTCTGAAAAGGCAAACTTACGGCTCCTTCTCCCACAGGGAAGGTGCCAGCCCTGAAAACTAATGCAGTTTTTCACTATCCCTCTGCAGCCTATCCACAGGCACAACAGCTTTTGGGATCTCTGCTTTCCCAGAGACTCAGCATGTCACGGTGCTCGCTCTCGGCAGAAGCTTTTTTCTGAAAAGGCAAACTTACGGCTCCTTCTCCCACAGGGAAGGTGCCAGCCCTGAAAACTAATGCAGTTTTTCACTATCCCTCTGCAGCCTATCCACAGGCACAACAGCTTTTGGGATCTCTGCTTTCCCAGAGACTCAGCATGTCACGGTGCTCGTTCTCGGCAGAAGCTTTTCCTGAGAAGGCAAAAGTGTGGCTCCTTCTCCCACAAGGAAGGTGCTAGCCCTGAAAGATCTTGCTGGTATTCACTATCCCTCTGCAGCCTATCCACAGGCACAACAGCTTTTGGGATCTCTGCTTTCCCAGAGACTCAGCATGTCACGGTGCTCGCTCTCGGCAGAAGCTTTTTTCTGAAAAGGCAAACTTACGGCTCCTTCTCCCACAGGGAAGGTGCCAGCCCTGAAAACTAATGCAGTTTTTCACTATCCCTCTGCAGCCTATCCACAGGCACAACAGCTTTGGGGATCTCTGCTTTCCCAGAGACTCAGCATGTCACGGTGCTCGTTCTCGGCAGAAGCTTTTTCTGAGAAGGCAAAAGTGTGGCTCCTTCTCCCACAAGGAAGGTGCTAGCCCTGAAAGATCTTGCTGGTATTCACTATCCCTCTGCAGCCTATCCACAGGCACAACAGCTTTTGGGATCTCTGCTTTCCCAGAGACTCAGCATGTCACGGTGCTCGCTCTCGGCAGAAGCTTTTTTCTGAAAAGGCAAACTTACGGCTCCTTCTCCCACAGGGAAGGTGCCAGACCTGAAAACTAATGCAGTTTTTCACTATCCCTCTGCAGCCTATCCACAGGCACAACAGCTTTGGGGATCTCTGCTTTCCCAGAGACTCAGCATGTCACGGTGCTCGCTCTCGGCAGAAGCTTTTTTCTGAAAAGGCAAACTTACGGCTCCTTCTCCCACAGGGAAGGTGCCAGCCCTGAAAACTAATGCAGTTTTTCACTATCCCTCTGCAGCCTATTCACAGGCACAACAGCTTTTGGGATCTCTGCTTTCCCAGAGACTCAGCATGTCACGGTGCTCGCTCTCGGCAGAAGCTTTTTTCTGAAAAGGCAAACTTACGGCTCCTTCTCCCACAGGGAATGTGCCAGCCCTGAAAACTAATGCAGTTTTTCACTATCCCTCTGCAGCCTATCCACAGGCACAACAGCTTTTGGGATCTCTGCTTTCCCAGAGACTCAGCATGTCACGGTGCTCGCTCTCGGCAGAAGCTTTTTTCTGAAAAGGCAAACTTACGGCTCCTCCTCCCACAGGGAAGGTGCCAGCCCTGAAAACTAATGCAGTTTTTCACTATCCCTCTGCAGCCTATCCACAGGCACAACAGCTTTGGGGATCTCTGCTTTCCCAGAGACTCAGCATGTCACGGTGCTCGCTCTCGGCAGAAGCTTTTTTCTGAAAAGGCAAACTTACGGCTCCTTCTCCCACAGGGAAGGTGCCAGCCCTGAAAACTAATGCAGTTTTTCACTATCCCTCTGCAGCCTATCCACAGGCACAACAGCTTTTGGGATCTCTGCTTTCCCAGAGACTCAGCATGTCACGGTGCTCGCTCTCGGCAGAAGCTTTTTTCTGAAAAGGCAAACTTACGGCTCCTTCTCCCACAGGGAAGGTGCCAGCCCTGAAAACTAATGCAGTTTTTCACTATCCCTCTGCAGCCTATCCACAGGCACAACAGCTTTTGGGATCTCTGCTTTCCCAGAGACTCAGCATGTCACGGTGCTCGTTCTCGGCAGAAGCTTTTTCTGAGAAGGCAAAAGTGTGGCTCCTTCTCCCACAAGGAAGGTGCTAGCCCTGAAAGATCTTGCTGGTATTCACTATCCCTCTGCAGCCTATCCACAGGCACAACAGCTTTGGGGATCTCTGCTTTCCCAGAGACTCAGCAAGTCACGGTGCTGGTTCTCGGCAGAGCCCTTTTCTGAAAATGCAAACCTCTGGCTCCTTCTCCCACAAGGAAGGTGCCAGCCCTGAAAGATCTTGCTGGTATTCACTATCCCTCTGCAGCCTATCCACAGGCACAACAGCTTTTGGGATCTCTGCTTTCCCAGAGACTCAGCATGTCACGGTGCTCGCTCTCGGCAGAAGCTTTTTTCTGAAAAGGCAAACTTACGGCTCCTTCTCCCACAGGGAAGGTGCCAGCCCTGAAAACTAATGCAGTTTTTCACTATCCCTCTGCAGCCTATCCACAGGCACAACAGCTTTGGGGATCTCTGCTTTCCCAGAGACTCAGCATGTCACGGTGCTCGCTCTCGGCAGAAGCTTTTTTCTGAAAAGGCAAACTTACGGCTCCTTCTCCCACAGGGAAGGTGCCAGCCCTGAAAACTAATGCAGTTTTTCACTATCCCTCTGCAGCCTATCCACAGGCACAACAGCTTTGGGGATCTCTGCTTTCCCAGAGACTCAGCATGTCACGGTGCTCGCTCTCGGCAGAAGCTTTTCTCTGAAAAGGCAAACTTACGGCTCCTTCTCCCACAGGGAAGGTGCCAGCCCTGAAAACTAATGCAGTTTTTCACTATCCCTCTGCAGCCTATCCACAGGCACAACAGCTTTGGGGATCTCTGCTTTCCCAGAGACTCAGCATGTCACGGTGCTCGCTCTCGGCAGAAGCTTTTTTCTGAAAAGGCAAACTTACGGCTCCTTCTCCCACAGGGAAGGTGCCAGCCCTGAAAACTAATGCAGTTTTTCACTATCCCTCTGCAGCCTATCCACAGGCACAACAGCTTTGGGGATCTCTGCTTTCCCAGAGACTCAGCATGTCACGGTGCTCGCTCTCGGCAGAAGATTTTTTCTGAAAAGGCAAACTTACGGCTCCTTCTCCCACAGGGAAGGTGCCAGCCCTGAAAGATCTTGCTGGTATTCACTATTCCTCTGCAGACTATCCACAGGCACAACAGCTTTTGGGATCTCTGCTTTCCCAGAGACTCAGCATGTCACGGTGCTCGCTCTCGGCAGAAGCTTTTTTCTGAAAAGGCAAACTTACGGCTCCTTCTCCCACAGGGAAGGTGCCAGCCCTGAAAACTAATGCAGTTTTTCACTATCCCTCTGCAGCCTATCCACAGGCACAACAGCTTTGGGGATCTCTGCTTTCCCAGAGACTCAGCATGTCTCGGTGCTCACTCTCGCCAGAGCCTTTTTCTGAAAAGGCAAACTTACGGCTCCTTCTCCCACAAGGAAGGTGCTAGCCCTGAAAGATCTTGCTGGTATTCACTATCCCTCTGCAGCCTAACTTTAGCCGCAACAGCACTGGGGATCTCTGCTTTCCCAGAGACTCAGCATGTCACGGTGCTCGCTCTCGGCAGAAGCTTTTTTTTGAAAAGGCAAACTTACGGCTCCTTCTCCCACAGGGAAGGTGCCAGCCCTGAAAACTAATGCAGTTTTTCACTATCCCTCTGCAGCCTATCCACAGGCACAACAGCTTTGGGGATCTCTGCTTTCCCAGAGACTCAGCATGTCACGGTGCTCGCTCTCGGCAGAAGCTTTTTTCTGAAAAGGCAAACTTACGGCTCCTTCTCCCACAGGGAAGGTGCCAGCCCTGAAAACTAATGCAGTTTTTCACTATCCCTCTGCAGCCTATCCACAGGCACAACAGCTTTGGGGATCTCTGCTTTCCCAGAGACTCAGCATGTCACGGTGCTCGCTCTCGGCAGAAGCTTTTTTCTGAAAAGGCAAACTTACGGCTCCTTCTCCCACAGGGAAGGTGCCAGCCCTGAAAGATCTTGCTGGTATTCACTATCCCTCTGCAGCCTATCCACAGGCACAACAGCTTTGGGGATCTCTGCTTTCCCAGAGACTCAGCATGTCACGGTGCTCGCTCTCGGCAGAAGCTTTTTTCTGAAAAGGCAAACTTACGGCTCCTTCTCCCACACGGAAGGTGCCAGCCCTGAAAGATCTTGCTGGTATTCACTATCGCTCTGCAGCCTATCCACAGGCACAACAGCTTTGGGGATCTCTGCTTTCCCAGAGACTCAGCATGTCACGGTGCTCGTTCTCGGCAGAAGCTTTTTTCTGAAAAGGCAAACTTACGGCTCCTTCTCCCACAAGGAAGGTGCTAGCCCTGAAAGATCTTGCTGGTATTCACTATCCCTCTGCAGACTATCCACAGGCACAACAGCTTTTGGGATCTCTGCTTTCCCAGAGACTCAGCATGTCACGGTGCTCGCTCTCGGCAGAAGCTTTTTTCTGAAAAGGCAAACTTACGGCTCCTTCTCCCACAGGGAAGGTGCCAGCCCTGAAAACTAATGCAGTTTTTCACTATCCCTCTGCAGCCTATCCACAGGCACAACAGCTTTGGGGATCTCTGCTTTCCCAGAGACTCAGCATGTCACGGTGCTCGTTCTCGGCAGAAGCTTTTTCTGAGAAGGCAAAAGTGTGGCTCCTTCTCCCACAAGGAAGGTGCTAGCCCTGAAAGATCTTGCTGGTATTCACTATCCTCCTGCAGCCTATCCACAGGCACAACAGCTTTTGGGATCTCTGCTTTCCCAGAGACTCAGCATGTCACGGTGCTCGCTCTCGGCAGAAGCTTTTTTCTGAAAAGGCAAACTTACGGCTCCTTCTCCCACAGGGAAGGTGCCAGCCCTGAAAACTAATGCAGTTTTTCACTATCCCTCTGCAGCCTATCCACAGGCACAACAGCTTTTGGGATCTCTGCTTTCCCAGAGACTCAGCATGTCACGGTGCTCGCTCTCGGCAGAAGCTTTTTTCTGAAAAGGCAAACTTACGGCTCCTTCTCCCACAGGGAAGGTGCCAGCCCTGAAAACTAATGCAGTTTTTCACTATCCCTCTGCAGCCTATCCACAGGCACAACAGCTTTGGGGATCTCTGCTTTCCCAGAGACTCAGCATGTCACGGTGCTCGCTCTCGGCAGAAGCTTTTTTCTGAAAAGGCAAACTTACGGCTCCTTCTCCCACAGGGAAGGTGCCAGCCCTGAAAACTAATGCAGTTTTTCACTATCCCTCTGCAGCCTATCCACAGGCACAACAGCTTTTGGGATCTCTGCTTTCCCAGAGACTCAGCATGTCACGGTGCTCGTTCTCGGCAGAAGCTTTTCCTGAGAAGGCAAAAGTGTGGCTCCTTCTCCCACAAGGAAGGTGCTAGCCCTGAAAGATCTTGCTGGTATTCACTATCCCTCTGCAGCCTATCCACAGGCACAACAGCTTTTGGGATCTCTGCTTTCCCAGAGACTCAGCATGTCACGGTGCTCGCTCTCGGCAGAAGCTTTTTTCTGAAAAGGCAAACTTACGGCTCCTTCTCCCACAGGGAAGGTGCCAGCCCTGAAAACTAATGCAGTTTTTCACTATCCCTCTGCAGCCTATCCACAGGCACAACAGCTTTGGGGATCTCTGCTTTCCCAGAGACTCAGCATGTCACGGTGCTCGTTCTCGGCAGAAGCTTTTTCTGAGAAGGCAAAAGTGTGGCTCCTTCTCCCACAAGGAAGGTGCTAGCCCTGAAAGATCTTGCTGGTATTCACTATCCCTCTGCAGCCTATCCACAGGCACAACAGCTTTGGGGATCTCTGCTTTCCCAGAGACTCAGCATGTCACGGTGCTCGCTCTCGGCAGAAGCTTTTTTCTGAAAAAGAAAACTTTCGGCTCCTTCTCCCTCAGGGAAGGTGCCAGCCCTGAAAACTAATGCAGTTTTTCACTATCCCTCTGCAGCCTATCCACAGGCACAACAGCTTTTGGGATCTCTGCTTTCCCAGAGACTCAGCATGTCACGGTGCTCGTTCTCGGCAGAAGCTTTTTCTGAGAAGGCAAAAGTGTGGCTCCTTCTCCCACAAGGAAGGTGCTAGCCCTGAAAGATCTTGCAGTTTTTCACTATCCCTCTGCAGCCTATCCACAGGCACAACAGCTTTTGGGATCTCTGCTTTCCCAGAGACTCAGCATGTCACGGTGCTCGCTCTCGGCAGAAGCTTTTTTCTGAAAAGGCAAACTTACGGCTCCTTCTCCCACAGGGAAGGTGCCAGCCCTGAAAACTAATGCAGTTTTTCACTATCCCTCTGCAGCCTATTCACAGGCACAACAGCTTTTGGGATCTCTGCTTTCCCAGAGACTCAGCATGTCACGGTGCTCGCTCTCGGCAGAAGCTTTTTTCTGAAAAGGCAAACTTACGGCTCCTTCTCCCACAGGGAAAGTGCCAGCCCTGAAAACTAATGCAGTTTTTCACTATCCCTCTGCAGCCTATCCACAGGCACAACAGCTTTGGGGATCTCTGCTTTCCCAGAGACTCAGCATGTCACGGTGCTCGTTCTCGGCAGAAGCTTTTTCTGAGAAGGCAAAAGTGTGGCTCCTTCTCCCACAAGGAAGGTGCTAGCCCTGAAAGATCTTGCTGGTATTCACTATCCCTCTGCAGCCTATCCACAGGCACAACAGCTTTTGGGATCTCTGCTTTCCCAGAGACTCAGCATGTCACGGTGCTCGCTCTCGGCAGAAGCTTTTTTCTGAAAAGGCAAACTTACGGCTCCTTCTCCCACAGGGAAGGTGCCAGCCCTGAAAACTAATGCAGTTTTTCACTATCCCTCTGCAGCCTATCCACAGGCACAACAGCTTTTGGGATCTCTGCTTTCCCAGAGACTCAGCATGTCACGGTGCTCGCTCTCGGCAGAAGCTTTTTTCTGAAAAGGCAAACTTACGGCTCCTTCTCCCACAGGGAAGGTGCCAGCCCTGAAAACTAATGCAGTTTTTCACTATCCCTCTGCAGCCTATCCACAGGCACAACAGCTTTTGGGATCTCTGCTTTCCCAGAGACTCAGCATGTCACGGTGCTCGTTCTCGGCAGAAGCTTTTTCTGAGAAGGCAAAAGTGTGGCTCCTTCTCCCACAAGGAAGGTGCTAGCCCTGAAAGATCTTGCTGGTATTCACTATCCCTCTGCAGCCTATCCACAGGCACAACAGCTTTTGGGATCTCTGCTTTCCCAGAGACTCAGCATGTCACGGTGCTCGCTCTCGGCAGAAGCTTTTTTCTGAAAAGGCAAACTTACGGCTCCTTCTCCCACAGGGAAGGTGCCAGCCCTGAAAACTAATGCAGTTTTTCACTATCCCTCTGCAGCCTATCCACAGGCACAACAGCTTTTGGGATCTCTGCTTTCCCAGAGACTCAGCATGTCACGGTGCTCGCTCTCGGCAGAAGCTTTTTTCTGAAAAAGAAAACTTTCGGCTCCTTCTCCCTCAGGGAAGGTGCCAGCCCTGAAAACTAATGCAGTTTTTCACTATCCCTCTGCAGCCTATCCACAGGCACAACAGCTTTTGGGATCTCTGCTTTCCCAGAGACTCAGCATGTCACGGTGCTCGTTCTCGGCAGAAGCTTTTTCTGAGAAGGCAAAAGTGTGGCTCCTTCTCCCACAAGGAAGGTGCTAGCCCTGAAAGATCTTGCTGGTATTCACTATCCCTCTGCAGCCTATCCACAGGCACAACAGCTTTTGGGATCTCTGCTTTCCCAGAGACTCAGCATGTCACGGTGCTCGCTCTCGGCAGAAGCTTTTTTCTGAAAAGGCAAACTTACGGCTCCTTCTCCCACAGGGAAGGTGCCAGCCCTGAAAACTAATGCAGTTTTTCACTATCCCTCTGCAGCCTATCCACAGGCACAACAGCTTTTGGGATCTCTGCTTTCCCAGAGACTCAGCATGTCACGGTGCTCGCTCTCGGCAGAAGCTTTTTTCTGAAAAGGCAAACTTACGGCTCCTTCTCCCACAGGGAAGGTGCCAGCCCTGAAAACTAATGCAGTTTTTCACTATCCCTCTGCAGCCTATCCACAGGCACAACAGCTTTGGGGATCTCTGCTTTCCCAGAGACTCAGCATGTCACGGTGCTCGTTCTCGGCAGAAGCTTTTTCTGAGAAGGCAAAAGTGTGGCTCCTTCTCCCACAAGGAAGGTGCTAGCCCTGAAAGATCTTGCTGGTATTCACTATCCTCCTGCAGCCTATCCACAGGCACAACAGCTTTTGGGATCTCTGCTTTCCCAGAGACTCAGCATGTCACGGTGCTCGCTCTCGGCAGAAGCTTTTTTCTGAAAAGGCAAACTTACGGCTCCTTCTCCCACAGGGAAGGTGCCAGCCCTGAAAACTAATGCAGTTTTTCACTATCCCTCTGCAGCCTATCCACAGGCACAACAGCTTTTGGGATCTCTGCTTTCCCAGAGACTCAGCATGTCACGGTGCTCGCTCTCGGCAGAAGCTTTTTTCTGAAAAGGCAAACTTACGGCTCCTTCTCCCACAGGGAAGGTGCCAGCCCTGAAAACTAATGCAGTTTTTCACTATCCCTCTGCAGCCTATCCACAGGCACAACAGCTTTGGGGATCTCTGCTTTCCCAGAGACTCAGCATGTCACGGTGCTCGCTCTCGGCAGAAGCTTTTTTCTGAAAAGGCAAACTTACGGCTCCTTCTCCCACAGGGAAGGTGCCAGCCCTGAAAACTAATGCAGTTTTTCACTATCCCTCTGCAGCCTATCCACAGGCACAACAGCTTTTGGGATCTCTGCTTTCCCAGAGACTCAGCATGTCACGGTGCTCGTTCTCGGCAGAAGCTTTTCCTGAGAAGGCAAAAGTGTGGCTCCTTCTCCCACAAGGAAGGTGCTAGCCCTGAAAGATCTTGCTGGTATTCACTATCCCTCTGCAGCCTATCCACAGGCACAACAGCTTTTGGGATCTCTGCTTTCCCAGAGACTCAGCATGTCACGGTGCTCGCTCTCGGCAGAAGCTTTTTTCTGAAAAGGCAAACTTACGGCTCCTTCTCCCACAGGGAAGGTGCCAGCCCTGAAAACTAATGCAGTTTTTCACTATCCCTCTGCAGCCTATCCACAGGCACAACAGCTTTGGGGATCTCTGCTTTCCCAGAGACTCAGCATGTCACGGTGCTCGTTCTCGGCAGAAGCTTTTTCTGAGAAGGCAAAAGTGTGGCTCCTTCTCCCACAAGGAAGGTGCTAGCCCTGAAAGATCTTGCTGGTATTCACTATCCCTCTGCAGCCTATCCACAGGCACAACAGCTTTTGGGATCTCTGCTTTCCCAGAGACTCAGCATGTCACGGTGCTCGCTCTCGGCAGAAGCTTTTTTCTGAAAAGGCAAACTTACGGGTCCTTCTCCCACAGGGAAGGTGCCAGCCCTGAAAACTAATGCAGTTTTTCACTATCCCTCTGCAGCCTATCCACAGGCACAACAGCTTTTGGGATCTCTGCTTTCCCAGAGACTCAGCATGTCACGGTGCTCGCTCTCGGCAGAAGCTTTTTTCTGAAAAGGCAAACTTACGGCTCCTTCTCCCACAGGGAAAGTGCCAGCCCTGAAAACTAATGCAGTTTTTCACTATCCCTCTGCAGCCTATCCACAGGCACAACAGCTTTGGGGATCTCTGCTTTCCCAGAGACTCAGCATGTCACGGTGCTCGTTCTCGGCAGAAGCTTTTTCTGAGAAGGCAAAAGTGTGGCTCCTTCTCCCACAAGGAAGGTGCTAGCCCTGAAAGATCTTGCTGGTATTCACTATCCTCCTGCAGCCTATCCACAGGCACAACAGCTTTTGGGATCTCTGCTTTCCCAGAGACTCAGCATGTCACGGTGCTCGCTCTCGGCAGAAGCTTTTTTCTGAAAAGGCAAACTTACGGCTCCTTCTCCCACAGGGAAGGTGCCAGACCTGAAAACTAATGCAGTTTTTCACTATCCCTCTGCAGCCTATCCACAGGCACAACAGCTTTTGGGATCTCTGCTTTCCCAGAGACTCAGCATGTCACGGTGCTCGCTCTCGGCAGAAGCTTTTTTCTGAAAAGGCAAACTTACGGCTCCTTCTCCCACAGGGAAGGTGCCAGCCCTGAAAACTAATGCAGTTTTTCACTATCCCTCTGCAGCCTATTCACAGGCACAACAGCTTTTGGGATCTCTGCTTTCCCAGAGACTCAGCATGTCACGGTGCTCGCTCTCGGCAGAAGCTTTTTTCTGAAAAGGCAAACTTACGGCTCCTTCTCCCACAGGGAAAGTGCCAGCCCTGAAAACTAATGCAGTTTTTCACTATCCCTCTGCAGCCTATCCACAGGCACAACAGCTTTGGGGATCTCTGCTTTCCCAGAGACTCAGCATGTCACGGTGCTCGTTCTCGGCAGAAGCTTTTTCTGAGAAGGCAAAAGTGTGGCTCCTTCTCCCACAAGGAAGGTGCTAGCCCTGAAAGATCTTGCTGGTATTCACTATCCCTCTGCAGCCTATCCACAGGCACAACAGCTTTTGGGATCTCTGCTTTCCCAGAGACTCGGCATGTCACGGTGCTCGCTCTCGGCAGAAGCTTTTTTCTGAAAAGGCAAACTTACGGCTCCTTCTCCCACAGGGAAGGTGCCAGCCCTGAAAACTAATGCAGTTTTTCACTATCCCTCTGCAGCCTATCCACAGGCACAACAGCTTTTGGGATCTCTGCTTTCCCAGAGACTCAGCATGTCACGGTGCTCGCTCTCGGCAGAAGCTTTTTTCTGAAAAGGCAAACTTACGGCTCCTTCTCCCACAGGGAAGGTGCCAGCCCTGAAAACTAATGCAGTTTTTCACTATCCCTCTGCAGCCTATCCACAGGCACAACAGCTTTTGGGATCTCTGCTTTCCCAGAGACTCAGCATGTCACGGTGCTCGTTCTCGGCAGAAGCTTTTTCTGAGAAGGCAAAAGTGTGGCTCCTTCTCCCACAAGGAAGGTGCTAGCCCTGAAAGATCTTGCTGGTATTCACTATCCCTCTGCAGCCTATCCACAGGCACAACAGCTTTTGGGATCTCTGCTTTCCCAGAGACTCAGCATGTCACGGTGCTCGTTCTCGGCAGAAGCTTTTTCTGAGAAGGCAAAAGTGTGGCTCCTTCTCCCACAAGGAAGGTGCTAGCCCTGAAAGATCTTGCTGGTATTCACTATCCCTCTGCAGCCTATCCACAGGCACAACAGCTTTGGGGATCTCTGCTTTCCCAGAGACTCAGCATGTCACGGTGCTCGCTCTCGGCAGAAGCTTTTTTCTGAAAAGGCAAACTTACGGCTCCTTCTCCCACAGGGAAGGTGCCAGCCCTGAAAACTAATGCAGTTTTTCACTATCCCTCTGCAGCCTATCCACAGGCACAACAGCTTTTGGGATCTCTGCTTTCCCAGAGACTCAGCATGTCACGGTGCTCGCTCTCGGCAGAAGCTTTTTTCTGAAAAGGCAAACTTACGGCTCCTTCTCCCACAGGGAAGGTGCCAGCCCTGAAAACTAATGCAGTTTTTCACTATCCCTCTGCAGCCTATCCACAGGCACAACAGCTTTTGGGATCTCTGCTTTCCCAGAGACTCAGCATGTCACGGTGCTCGCTCTCGGCAGAAGCTTTTTTCTGAAAAGGCAAACTTACGGCTCCTTCTCCCACAGGGAAGGTGCCAGCCCTGAAAACTAATGCAGTTTTTCACTATCCCTCTGCAGCCTATCCACAGGCACAACAGCTTTTGGGATCTCTGCTTTCCCAGAGACTCAGCATGTCACGGTGCTCGTTCTCGGCAGAAGCTTTTCCTGAGAAGGCAAAAGTGTGGCTCCTTCTCCCACAAGGAAGGTGCTAGCCCTGAAAGATCTTGCTGGTATTCACTATCCCTCTGCAGCCTATCCACAGGCACAACAGCTTTTGGGATCTCTGCTTTCCCAGAGACTCAGCATGTCACGGTGCTCGCTCTCGGCAGAAGCTTTTTTCTGAAAAGGCAAACTTACGGCTCCTTCTCCCACAGGGAAGGTGCCAGCCCTGAAAACTAATGCAGTTTTTCACTATCCCTCTGCAGCCTATCCACAGGCACAACAGCTTTGGGGATCTCTGCTTTCCCAGAGACTCAGCATGTCACGGTGCTCGTTCTCGGCAGAAGCTTTTTCTGAGAAGGCAAAAGTGTGGCTCCTTCTCCCACAAGGAAGGTGCTAGCCCTGAAAGATCTTGCTGGTATTCACTATCCCTCTGCAGCCTATCCACAGGCACAACAGCTTTTGGGATCTCTGCTTTCCCAGAGACTCAGCATGTCACGGTGCTCGCTCTCGGCAGAAGCTTTTTTCTGAAAAGGCAAACTTACGGCTCCTTCTCCCACAGGGAAGGTGCCAGACCTGAAAACTAATGCAGTTTTTCACTATCCCTCTGCAGCCTATCCACAGGCACAACAGCTTTGGGGATCTCTGCTTTCCCAGAGACTCAGCATGTCACGGTGCTCGCTCTCGGCAGAAGCTTTTTTCTGAAAAGGCAAACTTACGGCTCCTTCTCCCACAGGGAAGGTGCCAGCCCTGAAAACTAATGCAGTTTTTCACTATCCCTCTGCAGCCTATTCACAGGCACAACAGCTTTTGGGATCTCTGCTTTCCCAGAGACTCAGCATGTCACGGTGCTCGCTCTCGGCAGAAGCTTTTTTCTGAAAAGGCAAACTTACGGCTCCTTCTCCCACAGGGAAAGTGCCAGCCCTGAAAACTAATGCAGTTTTTCACTATCCCTCTGCAGCCTATCCACAGGCACAACAGCTTTTGGGATCTCTGCTTTCCCAGAGACTCAGCATGTCACGGTGCTCGCTCTCGGCAGAAGCTTTTTTCTGAAAAGGCAAACTTACGGCTCCTCCTCCCACAGGGAAGGTGCCAGCCCTGAAAACTAATGCAGTTTTTCACTATCCCTCTGCAGCCTATCCACAGGCACAACAGCTTTGGGGATCTCTGCTTTCCCAGAGACTCAGCATGTCACGGTGCTCGCTCTCGGCAGAAGCTTTTTTCTGAAAAGGCAAACTTACGGCTCCTTCTCCCACAGGGAAGGTGCCAGCCCTGAAAACTAATGCAGTTTTTCACTATCCCTCTGCAGCCTATCCACAGGCACAACAGCTTTTGGGATCTCTGCTTTCCCAGAGACTCAGCATGTCACGGTGCTCGCTCTCGGCAGAAGCTTTTTTCTGAAAAGGCAAACTTACGGCTCCTTCTCCCACAGGGAAGGTGCCAGCCCTGAAAACTAATGCAGTTTTTCACTATCCCTCTGCAGCCTATCCACAGGCACAACAGCTTTTGGGATCTCTGCTTTCCCAGAGACTCAGCATGTCACGGTGCTCGTTCTCGGCAGAAGCTTTTTCTGAGAAGGCAAAAGTGTGGCTCCTTCTCCCACAAGGAAGGTGCTAGCCCTGAAAGATCTTGCTGGTATTCACTATCCCTCTGCAGCCTATCCACAGGCACAACAGCTTTGGGGATCTCTGCTTTCCCAGAGACTCAGCAAGTCACGGTGCTGGTTCTCGGCAGAGCCCTTTTCTGAAAATGCAAACCTCTGGCTCCTTCTCCCACAAGGAAGGTGCCAGCCCTGAAAGATCTTGCTGGTATTCACTATCCCTCTGCAGCCTATCCACAGGCACAACAGCTTTTGGGATCTCTGCTTTCCCAGAGACTCAGCATGTCACGGTGCTCGCTCTCGGCAGAAGCTTTTTTCTGAAAAGGCAAACTTACGGCTCCTTCTCCCACAGGGAAGGTGCCAGCCCTGAAAACTAATGCAGTTTTTCACTATCCCTCTGCAGCCTATCCACAGGCACAACAGCTTTGGGGATCTCTGCTTTCCCAGAGACTCAGCATGTCACGGTGCTCGCTCTCGGCAGAAGCTTTTTTCTGAAAAGGCAAACTTACGGCTCCTTCTCCCACAGGGAAGGTGCCAGCCCTGAAAACTAATGCAGTTTTTCACTATCCCTCTGCAGCCTATCCACAGGCACAACAGCTTTGGGGATCTCTGCTTTCCCAGAGACTCAGCATGTCACGGTGCTCGCTCTCGGCAGAAGCTTTTCTCTGAAAAGGCAAACTTACGGCTCCTTCTCCCACAGGGAAGGTGCCAGCCCTGAAAACTAATGCAGTTTTTCACTATCCCTCTGCAGCCTAACCACAGGCACAACAGCTTTGGGGATCTCTGCTTTCCCAGAGACTCAGCATGTCACGGTGCTCGCTCTCGGCAGAAGCTTTTTTCTGAAAAGGCAAACTTACGGCTCCTTCTCCCACAGGGAAGGTGCCAGCCCTGAAAACTAATGCAGTTTTTCACTATCCCTCTGCAGCCTATCCACAGGCACAACAGCTTTGGGGATCTCTGCTTTCCCAGAGACTCAGCATGTCACGGTGCTCGCTCTCGGCAGAAGATTTTTTCTGAAAAGGCAAACTTACGGCTCCTTCTCCCACAGGGAAGGTGCCAGCCCTGAAAGATCTTGCTGGTATTCACTATTCCTCTGCAGACTATCCACAGGCACAACAGCTTTTGGGATCTCTGCTTTCCCAGAGACTCAGCATGTCACGGTGCTCGCTCTCGGCAGAAGTTTTTTTCTGAAAAGGCAAACTTACGGCTCCTTCTCCCACAGGGAAGGTGCCAGCCCTGAAAACTAATGCAGTTTTTCACTATCCCTCTGCAGCCTATCCACAGGCACAACAGCTTTGGGGATCTCTGCTTTCCCAGAGACTCAGCATGTCTCGGTGCTCACTCTCGCCAGAGCCTTTTTCTGAAAAGGCAAACTTACGGCTCCTTCTCCCACAAGGAAGGTGCTAGCCCTGAAAGATCTTGCTGGTATTCACTATCCCTCTGCAGCCTAACTTTAGCCGCAACAGCACTGGGGATCTCTGCTTTCCCAGAGACTCAGCATGTCACGGTGCTCGCTCTCGGCAGAAGCTTTTTTTTGAAAAGGCAAACTTACGGCTCCTTCTCCCACAGGGAAGGTGCCAGCCCTGAAAACTAATGCAGTTTTTCACTATCCCTCTGCAGCCTATCCACAGGCACAACAGCTTTGGGGATCTCTGCTTTCCCAGAGACTCAGCATGTCACGGTGCTCGCTCTCGGCAGAAGCTTTTTTCTGAAAAGGCAAACTTACGGCTCCTTCTCCCACAGGGAAGGTGCCAGCCCTGAAAACTAATGCAGTTTTTCACTATCCCTCTGCAGCCTATCCACAGGCACAACAGCTTTGGGGATCTCTGCTTTCCCAGAGACTCAGCATGTCACGGTGCTCGCTCTCGGCAGAAGCTTTTTTCTGAAAAGGCAAACTTACGGCTCCTTCTCCCACAGGGAAGGTGCCAGCCCTGAAAGATCTTGCTGGTATTCACTATCCCTCTGCAGCCTATCCACAGGCACAACAGCTTTGGGGATCTCTGCTTTCCCAGAGACTCAGCATGTCACGGTGCTCGCTCTCGGCAGAAGCTTTTTTCTGAAAAGGCAAACTTACGGCTCCTTCTCCCACACAGAAGGTGCCAGCCCTGAAAGATCTTGCTGGTATTCACTATCGCTCTGCAGCCTATCCACAGGCACAACAGCTTTGGGGATCTCTGCTTTCCCAGAGACTCAGCATGTCACGGTGCTCGTTCTCGGCAGAAGCTTTTTTCTGAAAAGGCAAACTTACGGCTCCTTCTCCCACAAGGAAGGTGCTAGCCCTGAAAGATCTTGCTGGTATTCACTATCCCTCTGCAGACTATCCACAGGCACAACAGCTTTTGGGATCTCTGCTTTCCCAGAGACTCAGCATGTCACGGTGCTCGCTCTCGGCAGAAGCTTTTTTCTGAAAAGGCAAACTTACGGCTCCTTCTCCCACAGGGAAGGTGCCAGCCCTGAAAACTAATGCAGTTTTTCACTATCCCTCTGCAGACTATCCACAGGCACAACAGCTTTTGGGATCTCTGCTTTCCCAGAGACTCAGCATGTCACGGTGCTCACTCTCGCCAGAGCCTTTTTCTGAAAAGGCAAACTTACGGCTCCTTCTCCCACAGGGAAGGAGCCAGCCCTGAAAGATCTTGCTGGTATTCACTATCCCTCTGCAGCCTATCCACAGGCACAACAGCTTTGGGGATCTCTGCTTTCCCAGAGACTCAGCATGTCACGGTGCTCGCTCTCGGCAGAAACTATTTCTGAAAAGGCAAACGGCTGGCTCCTTCTCCCGAAAGGAAAGTGCCAGCCCTGAAAGATTTTGTGGTCTTCACCGCCCCCTCCAGCCTATGCACAGGCACAACAGCACTGGGGATCTCTGCTTTCCCAGAGACTCAGCATGTCACGGTGCTCACTCTCGGCAGAAGCTTTTTTTGAAAAGACAATCTTACGGCTCCTTCTCCCACAAGGAAGGAGCCAGCCCTGAAAGATCTTGCTGGTATTCACTATCCCTCTGCAGCCTATCCACAGGCACAACAGCACTGGGGATCTCTGCTTTCCCAGAGACTCAGCAAGTCACGGTGCTGGTTCTCGGCAGAGCCCTTTTCTGAAAATGCAAACCTCTGGCTCCTTCTCCCACAAGGAAGGTGCCAGCCCTGAAAGATCTTGCTGGTATTCACTATCCCTCTGCAGCCTATCCACAGGCACAACAGCTTTTGGGATCTCTGCTTTCCCAGAGACTCAGCATGTCACGGTGCTCGCTCTCGGCAGAAGCTTTTTTCTGAAAAGGCAAACTTACGGCTCCTTCTCCCACAGGGAAGGTGGCAGCCCTGAAAACTAATGCAGTTTTTCACTATCCCTCTGCAGCCTATCCACAGGCACAACAGCTTTGGGGATCTCTGCTTTCCCAGAGACTCAGCATGTCACGGTGCTCGCTCTCGGCAGAAGCTTTTTTCTGAAAAGGCAAACTTACGGCTCCTTCTCCCACAGGGAAGGTGCCAGCCCTGAAAACTAATGCAGTTTTTCACTATCCCTCTGCAGCCTATCCACAGGCACAACAGCTTTGGGGATCTCTGCTTTCCCAGAGACTCAGCATGTCACGGTGCTCGCTCTCGGCAGAAGCTTTTTTCTCAAAAGGCAAACTTACGGCTCCTTCTCCCACAGGGAAGGTGCCAGCCCTGAAAACTAATGCAGTTTTTCACTATCCCTCTGCAGCCTATCCACAGGCACAACAGCTTTGGGGATCTCTGCTTTCCCAGAGACTCAGCATGTCACGGTGCTCGCTCTCGGCAGAAGCTTTTTTCTGAAAAAGAAAACTTTCGGCTCCTTCTCCCTCAGGGAAGGTGCCAGCCCTGAAAACTAATGCAGTTTTTCACTATCCCTCTGCAGCCTATCCACAGGCACAACAGCTTTGGGGATCTCTGCTTTCCCAGAGACTCAGCATGTCTCGGTGCTCACTCTCGCCAGAGCCTTTTTCTGAAAAGGCAAACTTACGGCTCCTTCTCCCACAAGGAAGGTGCCAGCCCTGAAAGATCTTGCTGGTATTCACTATCCCTCTGCAGCCTAACTTTAGCCGCAACAGCACTGGGGATCTCTGCTTTCCCAGAGACTCAGCATGTCACGGTGCTCGCTCTCGGCAGAAGCTTTTTTTTGAAAAGGCAAACTTACGGCTCCTTCTCCCACAGGGAAGGTGCCAGCCCTGAAAACTAATGCAGTTTTTCACTATCCCTCTGCAGCCTATCCACAGGCACAACAGCTTTGGGGATCTCTGCTTTCCCAGAGACTCAGCATGTCACGGTGCTCGCTCTCGGCAGAAGCTTTTTTCTGAAAAGGCAAACTTACGGCTCCTTCTCCCACAGGGAAGGTGCCAGCCCTGAAAGATCTTGCTGGTATTCACTATCCCTCTGCAGCCTATCCACAGGCACAACAGCTTTGGGGATCTCTGCTTTCCCAGAGACTCAGCATGTCACGGTGCTCGCTCTCGGCAGAAGCTTTTTTCTGAAAAGGCAAACTTACGGCTCCTTCTCCCACAGGGAAGGTGCCAGCCCTGAAAACTAATGCAGTTTTTCACTATCCCTCTGCAGCCTATCCACAGGCACAACAGCTTTGGGGATCTCTGCTTTCCCAGAGACTCAGCATGTCACGGTGCTCGCTCTCGGCAGAAGCTTTTCTCTGAAAAGGCAAACTTACGGCTCCTTCTCCCACAGGGAAGTTGCCAGCCCTGAAAACTAATGCAGTTTTTCACTATCCCTCTGCAGCCTATCCACAGGCACAACAGCTTTGGGGATCTCTGCTTTCCCAGAGACTCAGCATGTCACGGTGCTCGCTCTCGGCAGAAGCTTTTTCCTGAAAAGGCAAACTTACGGCTCCTTCTCCCACAGGGAAGGTGCCAGCCCTGAAAACTAATGCAGTTTTTCACTATCCCTCTGCAGCCTATCCACAGGCACAACAGCTTTGGGGATCTCTGCTTTCCCAGAGACTCAGCATGTCACGGTGCTCACTCTCGCCAGAGCCTTTTTCTGAAAAGGCAAACTTACGGCTCCTTCTCCCACAGGGAAGGTGCCAGCCCTGAAAGATCTTGCTGGTATTCACTATCCCTCTGCAGCCTATCTTTAGCCGCAACAGCACTGGGGATCTCTGCTTTCCCAGAGACTCAGCATGTCACGGTGCTCGTTCTCGGCAGAAGCTTTTTCTGAGAAGGCAAAAGTCTGGCTCCTTCTCCCACAAGGAAGGTGCTAGCCCTGAAAGATCTTGCTGGTATTCACTATCCCTCTGCAGCCTATCCACAGGCACAACAGCTTTGGGGATCTCTGCTTTCCCAGAGACTCAGCATGTCACGGTGCTCGCTCTCGGCAGAAGCTTTTTTCTGAAAAGGCAAACTTACGGCTCCTTCTCCCACAGGGAAGGTGCCAGCCCTGAAAACTAATGCAGTTTTTCACTATCCCTCTGCAGCCTATCCACAGGCAGAACAGCTTTTGGGATCTCTGCTTTCCCAGAGACTCAGCATGTCACGGTGCTCACTCTCGCCAGAGCCTTTTTCTGAAAAGGCAAACTTACGGCTCCTTCTCCCACAGGGAAGGAGCCAGCCCTGAAAGATCTTGCTGGTATTCACTATCCCTCTGCAGCCTATCCACAGGCACAACAGCTTTGGGGATCTCTGCTTTCCCAGAGACTCAGCATGTCACGGTGCTCGCTCTCGGCAGAAACTATTTCTGAAAAGGCAAACGGCTGGCTCCTTCTCCCGAAAGGAAAGTGCCAGCCCTGAAAGATTTTGTGGTCTTCACCGCCCCCTCCAGCCTATGCACAGGCACAACAGCACTGGGGATCTCTGCTTTCCCAGAGACTCAGCATGTCACGGTGCTCACTCTCGGCAGAAGCTGTTTTTGAAAAGACAATCTTACGGCTCCTTCTCCCACAAGGAAGGAGCCAGCCCTGAAAGATCTTGCTGGTATTCACTATCCTTCTGCAGCCTATCCACAGGCACAACAGCACTGGGGATCTCTGCTTTCCCAGAGACTCAGCAAGTCACGGTGCTGGTTCTCGGCAGAGCCCTTTTCTGAAAATGCAAACCTCTGGCTCCTTCTCCCACAAGGAAGGTGCCAGCCCTGAAAGATCTTGCTGGTATTCACTATCCCTCTGCAGCCTATCCACAGGCACAACAGCTTTTGGGATCTCTGCTTTCCCAGAGACTCAGCATGTCACGGTGCTCGCTCTCGGCAGAAGCTTTTTTCTGAAAAGGCAAACTTACGGCTCCTTCTCCCACAGGGAAGGTGGCAGCCCTGAAAACTAATGCAGTTTTTCACTATCCCTCTGCAGCCTATCCACAGGCACAACAGCTTTGGGGATCTCTGCTTTCCCAGAGACTCAGCATGTCACGGTGCTCGCTCTCGGCAGAAGCTTTTTTCTGAAAAGGCAAACTTACGGCTCCTTCTCCCACAGGGAAGGTGCCAGCCCTGAAAACTAATGCAGTTTTTCACTATCCCTCTGCAGCCTATCCACAGGCACAACAGCTTTGGGGATCTCTGCTTTCCCAGAGACTCAGCATGTCACGGTGCTCGCTCTCGGCAGAAGCTTTTTTCTGAAAAGGCAAACTTACGGCTCCTTCTCCCACAGGGAAGGTGCCAGCCCTGTAAACTAATGCAGTTTTTCACTATCCCTCTGCAGCCTATCCACAGGCACAACAGCTTTGGGGATCTCTGCTTTCCCAGAGACTCAGCATGTCACGGTGCTCGCTCTCGGCAGAAGCTTTTTTCTGAAAAAGAAAACTTTCGGCTCCTTCTCCCACAGGGAAGGTGCCAGCCCTGAAAACTAATGCAGTTTTTCACTATCCCTCTGCAGCCTATCCACAGGCACAAAAGCTTTGGGGATCTCTGCTTTCCCAGAGACTCAGCATGTCTCGGTGCTCACTCTCGCCAGAGCCTTTTTCTGAAAAGGCAAACTTACGGCTCCTTCTCCCACAAGGAAGGTGCCAGCCCTGAAAGATCTTGCTGGTATTCACTATCCCTCTGCAGCCTAACTTTAGCCGCAACAGCACTGGGGATCTCTGCTTTCCCAGAGACTCAGCATGTCACGGTGCTCGCTCTCGGCAGAAGCTTTTTTTTGAAAAGGCAAACTTACGGCTCCTTCTCCCACAGGGAAGGTGCCAGCCCTGAAAACTAATGCAGTTTTTCACTATCCCTCTGCAGCCTATCCACAGGCACAACAGCTTTTGGGATCTCTGCTTTCCCAGAGACTCAGCATGTCACGGTGCTCGCTCTCGGCAGAAGCTTTTTTCTGAAAAGGCAAACTTACGGCTCCTTCTCCCACAGGGAAGGTGCCAGCCCTGAAAGATCTTGCTGGTATTCACTATCCCTCTGCAGCCTATCCACAGGCACAACAGCTTTTGGGATCTCTGCTTTCCCAGAGACTCAGCATGTCACGGTGCTCGCTCTCGGCAGAAGCTTTTTTCTGAAAAGGCAAACTTACGGCTCCTTCTCCCACAGGGAAGGTGCCAGCCCTGAAAGATCTTGCTGGTATTCACTATCCCTCTGCAGCCTATCCACAGGCACAACAGCTTTGGGGATCTCTGCTTTCCCAGAGACTCAGCATGTCACGGTGCTCGCTCTCGGCAGAAGCTTTTTTCTGAAAAGGCAAACTTTCGGCTCCTTCTCCCACAGGGAAGGTGCCAGCCCTGAAAACTAATGCAGTTTTTCACTATCCCTCTGCAGCCTATCCACAGGCACAACAGCTTTGGGGATCTCTGCTTTCCCAGAGACTCAGCATGTCACGGTGCTCGCTCTCGGCAGAAGCTTTTTTCTGAAAAGGCAAACTTACGGCTCCTTCTCCCACAGGGAAGGTGCCAGCCCTGAAAACTAATGCAGTTTTTCACTATCCCTCTGCAGACTATCCACAGGCACAACAGCTTTTGGGATCTCTGCTTTCCCAGAGACTCAGCATGTCACGGTGCTCGCTCTCGGCAGAAGCTTTTTTCTGAAAAGGCAAACTTACGGCTCCTTCTCCCACAGGGAAGGTGCCAGCCCTGAAAACTAATGCAGTTTTTCACTATCCCTCTGCAGCCTATCCACAGGCACAACAGCTTTGGGGATCTCTGCTTTCCCAGAGACTCAGCATGTCACGGTGCTCGCTCTCGGCAGAAGCTTTTTTCTGAAAAGGCAAACTTACGGCTCCTTCTCCCACAGGGAAGGTGCCAGCCCTGAAAACTAATGCAGTTTTTCACTATCCCTCTGCAGCCTATCCACAGGCACAACAGCTTTTGGGATCTCTGCTTTCCCAGAGACTCAGCATGTCACGGTGCTCGCTCTCGGCAGAAGCTTTTTTCTGAAAAGGCAAACTTACGGCTCCTTCTCCCACAGGGAAGGTGCCAGCCCTGAAAGATCTTGCTGGTATTCACTATCCCTCTGCAGCCTATCCACAGGCACAACAGCTTTGGGGATCTCTGCTTTCCCAGAGACTCAGCATGTCACGGTGCTCGCTCTCGGCAGAAGCTTTTTTCTGAAAAGGCAAACTTTCGGCTCCTTCTCCCACAGGGAAGGTGCCAGCCCTGAAAACTAATGCAGTTTTTCACTATCCCTCTGCAGCCTATCCACAGGCACAACAGCTTTGGGGATCTCTGCTTTCCCAGAGACTCAGCATGTCACGGTGCTCGCTCTCGGCAGAAGCTTTTTTCTGAAAAGGCAAACTTACGGCTCCTTCTCCCACAGGGAAGGTGCCAGCCCTGAAAGATCTTGCTGGTATTCACTATCCCTCTGCAGCCTATCCACAGGCACAACAGCTTTTGGGATCTCTGCTTTCCCAGAGACTCAGCAAGTCACGGTGCTGGTTCTCGGCAGAGCCCTTTTCTGAAAATGCAAACCTCTGGCTCCTTCTCCCACAAGGAAGGTGCCAGCCCTGAAAGATCTTGCTGGTATTCACTATCCCTCTGCAGCCTATCCACAGGCACAACAGCTTTTGGGATCTCTGCTTTCCCAGAGACTCAGCATGTCACGGTGCTCGCTCTCGGCAGAAGCTTTTTTCTGAAAAGGCAAACTTACGGCTCCTTCTCCCACAGGGAAGGTGCCAGCCCTGAAAACTAATGCAGTTTTTCACTATCCCTCTGCAGCCTATCCACAGGCACAACAGCTTTTGGGATCTCTGCTTTCCCAGAGACTCAGCATGTCACGGTGCTCGCTCTCGGCAGAAGCTTTTTTCTGAAAAGGCAAACTTACGGCTCCTTCTCCCACAGGGAAGGTGCCAGCCCTGAAAACTAATGCAGTTTTTCACTATCCCTCTGCAGCCTATCCACAGGCACAACAGCTTTGGGGATCTCTGCTTTCCCAGAGACTCAGCATGTCACGGTGCTCGCTCTCGGCAGAAGCTTTTTTCTGAAAAGACAAACTTACGGCTCCTTCTCCCACAGGGAAGGTGCCAGCCCTGAAAACTAATGCAGTTTTTCACTATCCCTCTGCAGACTATCCACAGGCACAACAGCTTTTGGGATCTCTGCTTTCCCAGAGACTCAGCATGTCACGGTGCTCACTCTCGCCAGAGCCTTTTTCTGAAAAGGCAAACTTACGGCTCCTTCTCCCACAGGGAAGGAGCCAGCCCTGAAAGATCTTGCTGGTATTCACTATCCCTCTGCAGCCTATCCACAGGCAGAACAGCTTTGGGGATCTCTGCTTTCCCAGAGACTCAGCATGTCACGGTGCTCGCTCTCGGCAGAAACTATTTCTGAAAAGGCAAACGGCTGGCTCCTTCTCCCGAAAGGAAAGTGCCAGCCCTGAAAGATTTTGTGGTCTTCACCGCCCCCTCCAGCCTATGCACAGGCACAACAGCACTGGGGATCTCTGCTTTCCCAGAGACTCAGCATGTCACGGTGCTCACTCTCGGCAGAAGCTTTTTTTGAAAAGACAATCTTACGGCTCCTTCTCCCACAAGGAAGGAGCCAGCCCTGAAACATCTTGCTGGTATTCACTATCCCTCTGCAGCCTATCCACAGGCACAACAGCACTGGGGATCTCTGCTTTCCCAGAGACTCAGCAAGTCACGGTGCTGGTTCTCGGCAGAGCCCTTTTCTGAAAATGCAAACCTCTGGCTCCTTCTCCCACAAGGAAGGTGCCAGCCCTGAAAGATCTTGCTGGTATTCACTATCCCTCTGCAGCCTATCCACAGGCACAACAGCTTTGGGGATCTCTGCTTTCCCAGAGACTCAGCATGTCACGGTGCTCGCTCTCGGCAGAAGCTTTTTTCTGAAAAGGCAAACTTACGGCTCCTTCTCCCACAGGGAAGGTGCCAGCCCTGAAAGATCTTGCTGGTATTCACTATCCCTCTGCAGCCTATCCACAGGCACAACAGCTTTGGGGATCTCTGCTTTCCCAGAGACTCAGCATGTCACGGTGCTCGCTCTCGGCAGAAGCTTTTTTCTGAAAAGGCAAACTTACGGCTCCTTCTCCCACAGGGAAGGTGCCAGCCCTGAAAACTAATGCAGTTTTTCACTATCCCTCTGCAGCCTATCCACAGGCACAACAGCTTTGGGGATCTCTGCTTTCCCAGAGACTCAGCATGTCACGGTGCTCGCTCTCGGCAGAAGCTTTTTTCTGAAAAGGCAAACTTACGGCTCCTTCTCCCACAGGGAAGGTGCCAGCCCTGAAAACTAATGCAGTTTTTCACTATCCCTCTGCAGACTATCCACAGGCACAACAGCTTTTGGGATCTCTGCTTTCCCAGAGACTCAGCATGTCACGGTGCTCGCTCTCGGCAGAAGCTTTTTTCTGAAAAGGCAAACTTACGGCTCCTTCTCCCACAGGGAAGGTGCCAGCCCTGAAAACTAATGCAGTTTTTCACTATCCCTCTGCAGCCTATCCACAGGCACAACAGCTTTTGGGATCTCTGCTTTCCCAGAGACTCAGCATGTCACGGTGCTCGCTCTCGGCAGAAGCTTTTTTCTGAAAAGGCAAACTTACGGCTCCTTCTCCCACAGGGAAGGTGCCAGCCCTGAAAACTAATGCAGTTTTTCACTATCCCTCTGCAGCCTATCCACAGGCACAACAGCTTTGGGGATCTCTGCTTTCCCAGAGACTCAGCATGTCACGGTGCTCGCTCTCGGCAGAAGCTTTTTTCTGAAAAGGCAAACTTACGGCTCCTTCTCCCACAGGGAAGGTGCCAGCCCTGAAAGATCTTGCTGGTATTCACTATCCCTCTGCAGACTATCCACAGGCACAACAGCTTTTGGGATCTCTGCTTTCCCAGAGACTCAGCATGTCACGGTGCTCGCTCTCGGCAGAAGCTTTTTTCTGAAAAGGCAAACTTACGGCTCCTTCTCCCACAGGGAAGGTGCCAGCCCTGAAAACTAATGCAGTTTTTCACTATCCCTCTGCAGCCTATCCACAGGCACAACAGCTTTTGGGATCTCTGCTTTCCCAGAGACTCAGCATGTCACGGTGCTCGCTCTCGGCAGAAGCTTTTTTCTGAAAAGGCAAACTTTCGGCTCCTTCTCCCACAGGGAAGGTGCCACACCTGAAAACTAATGCAGTTTTTCACTATCCCTCTGCAGCCTATCCACAGGCACAACAGCTTTGGGGATCTCTGCTTTCCCAGAGACTCAGCATGTCACGGTGCTCACTCTCGCCAGAGCCTTTTTCTGAAAAGGCAAACTTACGGCTCCTTCTCCCACAGGGAAGGTGCCAGCCCTGAAAGATCTTGCTGGTATTCACTATCCCTCTGCAGCCTATCCACAGGCACAACAGCTTTTGGGATCTCTGCTTTCCCAGAGACTCAGCATGTCACGGTGCTCGCTCTCGGCAGAAGCTTTTTTCTGAAAAGGCAAACTTACGGCTCCTTCTCCCACAGGGAAGGTGCCAGCCCTGAAAACTAATGCAGTTTTTCACTATCCCTCTGCAGACTATCCACAGGCACAACAGCTTTTGGGATCTCTGCTTTCCCAGAGACTCAGCATGTCACGGTGCTCGCTCTCGGCAGAAGCTTTTTTCTGAAAAGGCAAACTTACGGCTCCTTCTCCCACAGGGAAGGTGCCAGCCCTGAAAACTAATGCAGTTTTTCACTATCCCTCTGCAGCCTATCCACAGGCACAACAGCTTTTGGGATCTCTGCTTTCCCAGAGACTCAGCATGTCACGGTGCTCGCTCTCGGCAGAAGCTTTTTTCTGAAAAGGCAAACTTACGGCTCCTTCTCCCACAGGGAAGGTGCCAGCCCTGAAAGATCTTGCTGGTATTCACTATCCCTCTGCAGACTATCCACAGGCACAACAGCTTTTGGGATCTCTGCTTTCCCAGAGACTCAGCATGTCACGGTGCTCGCTCTCGGCAGAAGCTTTTTTCTGAAAAGGCAAACTTACGGCTCCTTCTCCCACAGGGAAGGTGCCAGCCCTGAAAACTAATGCAGTTTTTCACTATCCCTCTGCAGCCTATCCACAGGCACAACAGCTTTTGGGATCTCTGCTTTCCCAGAGACTCAGCATGTCACGGTGCTCGCTCTCGGCAGAAGCTTTTTTCTGAAAAAGAAAACTTTCGGCTCCTTCTCCCTCAGGGAAGGTGCCAGCCCTGAAAACTAATGCAGTTTTTCACTATCCCTCTGCAGCCTATCCACAGGCACAACAGCTTTTGGGATCTCTGCTTTCCCAGAGACTCAGCATGTCACGGTGCTCGCTCTCGGCAGAAGCTTTTTTCTGAAAAGGCAAACTTACGGCTCCTTCTCCCACAGGGAAGGTGCCAGCCCTGAAAACTAATGCAGTTTTTCACTATCCCTCTGCAGCCTATCCACAGGCACAACAGCTTTTGGGATCTCTGCTTTCCCAGAGACTCAGCATGTCACGGTGCTCGCTCTCGGCAGAAGCTTTTTTCTGAAAAGGCAAACTTACGGCTCCTTCTCCCACAGGGAAGGTGCCAGCCCTGAAAACTAATGCAGTTTTTCACTATCCCTCTGCAGCCTATCCACAGGCACAACAGCTTTTGGGATCTCTGCTTTCCCAGAGACTCAGCATGTCACGGTGCTCGCTCTCGGCAGAAGCTTTTTTCTGAAAAGGCAAACTTACGGCTCCTTCTCCCACAGGGAAGGTGCCAGCCCTGAAAACTAATGCAGTTTTTCACTATCCCTCTGCAGCCTATCCACAGGCACAACAGCTTTTGGGATCTCTGCTTTCCCAGAGACTCAGCATGTCACGGTGCTCGCTCTCGGCAGAAGCTTTTTTCTGAAAAGGCAAACTTACGGCTCCTTCTCCCACAGGGAAGGTGCCAGCCCTGAAAACTAATGCAGTTTTTCACTATCCCTCTGCAGCCTATCCACAGGCACAACAGCTTTTGGGATCTCTGCTTTCCCAGAGACTCAGCATGTCACGGTGCTCGCTCTCGGCAGAAGCTTTTTTCTGAAAAGGCAAACTTACGGCTCCTTCTCCCACAGGGAAGGTGCCAGCCCTGAAAACTAATGCAGTTTTTCACTATCCCTCTGCAGCCTATCCACAGGCACAACAGCTTTTGGGATCTCTGCTTTCCCAGAGACTCAGCATGTCACGGTGCTCGCTCTCGGCAGAAGCTTTTTTCTGAAAAGGCAAACTTACGGCTCCTTCTCCCACAGGGAAGGTGCCAGCCCTGAAAACTAATGCAGTTTTTCACTATCCCTCTGCAGCCTATCCACAGGCACAACAGCTTTGGGGATCTCTGCTTTCCCAGAGACTCAGCATGTCACGGTGCTCGTTCTCGGCAGAAGCTTTTTCTGAGAAGGCAAAAGTGTGGCTCCTTCTCCCACAAGGAAGGTGCTAGCCCTGAAAGATCTTGCTGGTATTCACTATCCCTCTGCAGCCTATCCACAGGCACAACAGCTTTTGGGATCTCTGCTTTCCCAGAGACTCAGCATGTCACGGTGCTCGCTCTCGGCAGAAGCTTTTTTCTGAAAAGGCAAACTTACGGCTCCTTCTCCCACAGGGAAGGTGCCAGCCCTGAAAACTAATGCAGTTTTTCACTATCCCTCTGCAGCCTATCCACAGGCACAACAGCTTTGGGGATCTCTGCTTTCCCAGAGACTCAGCATGTCACGGTGCTCGCTCTCGGCAGAAGCTTTTTTCTGAAAAGGCAAACTTACGGCTCCTTCTCCCACAGGGAAGGTGCCAGCCCTGAAAACTAATGCAGTTTTTCACTATCCCTCTGCAGCCTATCCACAGGCACAACAGCTTTTGGGATCTCTGCTTTCCCAGAGACTCAGCATGTCACGGTGCTCGCTCTCGGCAGAAGCTTTTTTCTGAAAAAGAAAACTTTCGGCTCCTTCTCCCTCAGGGAAGGTGCCAGCCCTGAAAACTAATGCAGTTTTTCACTATCCCTCTGCAGCCTATCCACAGGCACAACAGCTTTTGGGATCTCTGCTTTCCCAGAGACTCAGCATGTCACGGTGCTCGCTCTCGGCAGAAGCTTTTTTCTGAAAAGGCAAACTTACGGCTCCTTCTCCCACAGGGAAGGTGCCAGCCCTGAAAACTAATGCAGTTTTTCACTATCCCTCTGCAGCCTATCCACAGGCACAACAGCTTTTGGGATCTCTGCTTTCCCAGAGACTCAGCATGTCACGGTGCTCGCTCTCGGCAGAAGCTTTTTTCTGAAAAGGCAAACTTACGGCTCCTTCTCCCACAGGGAAGGTGCCAGCCCTGAAAACTAATGCAGTTTTTCACTATCCCTCTGCAGCCTATCCACAGGCACAACAGCTTTTGGGATCTCTGCTTTCCCAGAGACTCAGCATGTCACGGTGCTCGCTCTCGGCAGAAGCTTTTTTCTGAAAAGGCAAACTTACGGCTCCTTCTCCCACAGGGAAGGTGCCAGCCCTGAAAACTAATGCAGTTTTTCACTATCCCTCTGCAGCCTATCCACAGGCACAACAGCTTTGGGGATCTCTGCTTTCCCAGAGACTCAGCATGTCACGGTGCTCGCTCTCGGCAGAAGCTTTTTTCTGAAAAGGCAAACTTACGGCTCCTTCTCCCACAGGGAAGGTGCCAGCCCTGAAAACTAATGCAGTTTTTCACTATCCCTCTGCAGCCTATCCACAGGCACAACAGCTTTTGGGATCTCTGCTTTCCCAGAGACTCAGCATGTCACGGTGCTCGCTCTCGGCAGAAGCTTTTTTCTGAAAAGGCAAACTTACGGCTCCTTCTCCCACAGGGAAGGTGCCAGCCCTGAAAACTAATGCAGTTTTTCACTATCCCTCTGCAGCCTATCCACAGGCACAACAGCTTTGGGGATCTCTGCTTTCCCAGAGACTCAGCATGTCACGGTGCTCGTTCTCGGCAGAAGCTTTTTCTGAGAAGGCAAAAGTGTGGCTCCTTCTCCCACAAGGAAGGTGCTAGCCCTGAAAGATCTTGCTGGTATTCACTATCCTCCTGCAGCCTATCCACAGGCACAACAGCTTTTGGGATCTCTGCTTTCCCAGAGACTCAGCATGTCACGGTGCTCGCTCTCGGCAGAAGCTTTTTTCTGAAAAGGCAAACTTACGGCTCCTTCTCCCACAGGGAAGGTGCCAGCCCTGAAAACTAATGCAGTTTTTCACTATCCCTCTGCAGCCTATCCACAGGCACAACAGCTTTTGGGATCTCTGCTTTCCCAGAGACTCAGCATGTCACGGTGCTCGCTCTCGGCAGAAGCTTTTTTCTGAAAAGGCAAACTTACGGCTCCTTCTCTCACAGGGAAGGTGCCAGCCCTGAAAACTAATGCAGTTTTTCACTATCCCTCTGCAGCCTATTCACAGGCACAACAGCTTTTGGGATCTCTGCTTTCCCAGAGACTCAGCATGTCACGGTGCTCGCTCTCGGCAGAAGCTTTTTTCTGAAAAGGCAAACTTACGGCTCCTTCTCCCACAAGGAAGGTGCCAGCCCTGAAAGATCTTGCTGGTATTCACTATCCCTCTGCAGCCTAACTTTAGCCGCAACAGCACTGGGGATCTCTGCTTTCCCAGAGACTCAGCATGTCACGGTGCTCGCTCTCGGCAGAAGCTTTTTTTTGAAAAGGCAAACTTACGGCTCCTTCTCCCACAGGGAAGGTGCCAGCCCTGAAAACTAATGCAGTTTTTCACTATCCCTCTGCAGCCTATCCACAGGCACAACAGCTTTGGGGATCTCTGCTTTCCCAGAGACTCAGCATGTCACGGTGCTCGCTCTCGGCAGAAGCTTTTTTCTGAAAAGGCAAACTTACGGCTCCTTCTCCCACAGGGAAGGTGCCAGCCCTGAAAACTAATGCAGTTTTTCACTATCCCTCTGCAGCCTATCCACAGGCACAACAGCTTTTGGGATCTCTGCTTTCCCAGAGACTCAGCATGTCACGGTGCTCGCTCTCGGCAGAAGCTTTTTTCTGAAAAGGCAAACTTACGGCTCCTTCTCCCACAGGGAAGGTGCCAGCCCTGAAAACTAATGCAGTTTTTCACTATCCCTCTGCAGCCTATCCACAGGCACAACAGCTTTTGGGATCTCTGCTTTCCCAGAGACTCAGCATGTCACGGTGCTCGCTCTCGGCAGAAGCTTTTTTCTGAAAAGGCAAACTTACGGCTCCTTCTCCCACAGGGAAGGTGCCAGCCCTGAAAACTAATGCAGTTTTTCACTATCCCTCTGCAGCCTATCCACAGGCACAACAGCTTTTGGGATCTCTGCTTTCCCAGAGACTCAGCATGTCACGGTGCTCGCTCTCGGCAGAAGCTTTTTCTGAGAAGGCAAAAGTGTGGCTCCTTCTCCCACAAGGAAGGTGCTAGCCCTGAAAGATCTTGCTGGTATTCACTATCCCTCTGCAGCCTATCCACAGGCACAACAGCTTTTGGGATCTCTGCTTTCCCAGAGACTCAGCATGTCACGGTGCTCGCTCTCGGCAGAAGCTTTTTTCTGAAAAGGCAAACTTACGGCTCCTTCTCCCACAGGGAAGGTGCCAGCCCTGAAAACTAATGCAGTTTTTCACTATCCCTCTGCAGCCTATCCACAGGCACAACAGCTTTTGGGATCTCTGCTTTCCCAGAGACTCAGCATGTCACGGTGCTCGCTCTCGGCAGAAGCTTTTTTCTGAAAAAGAAAACTTTCGGCTCCTTCTCCCTCAGGGAAGGTGCCAGCCCTGAAAACTAATGCAGTTTTTCACTATCCCTCTGCAGCCTATCCACAGGCACAACAGCTTTTGGTATCTCTGCTTTCCCAGAGACTCAGCATGTCACGGTGCTCGCTCTCGGCAGAAGCTTTTTTCTGAAAAGGCAAACTTACGGCTCCTTCTCCCACAGGGAAGGTGCCAGCCCTGAAAACTAATGCAGTTTTTCACTATCCCTCTGCAGCCTATCCACAGGCACAACAGCTTTTGGGATCTCTGCTTTCCCAGAGACTCAGCATGTCACGGTGCTCGCTCTCGGCAGAAGCTTTTTTCTGAAAAGGCAAACTTACGGCTCCTTCTCCCACAGGGAAGGTGCCAGCCCTGAAAACTAATGCAGTTTTTCACTATCCCTCTGCAGCCTATCCACAGGCACAACAGCTTTGGGGATCTCTGCTTTCCCAGAGACTCAGCATGTCACGGTGCTCGTTCTCGGCAGAAGCTTTTTCTGAGAAGGCAAAAGTGTGGCTCCTTCTCCCACAAGGAAGGTGCTAGCCCTGAAAGATCTTGCTGGTATTCACTATCCTCCTGCAGCCTATCCACAGGCACAACAGCTTTGGGGATCTCTGCTTTCCCAGAGACTCAGCATGTCACGGTGCTCGCTCTCGGCAGAAGCTTTTTTCTGAAAAGGCAAACTTACGGCTCCTTCTCCCACAGGGAAGGTGCCAGCCCTGAAAACTAATGCAGTTTTTCACTATCCCTCTGCAGCCTATCCACAGGCACAACAGCTTTGGGGATCTCTGCTTTCCCAGAGACTCAGCATGTCACGGTGCTCGCTCTCGGCAGAAGCTTTTTTCTGAAAAGGCAAACTTACGGCTCCTTCTCCCACAGGGAAGGTGCCAGCCCTGAAAACTAATGCAGTTTTTCACTATCCTCCTGCAGCCTATCCACAGGCACAACAGCTTTTGGGATCTCTGCTTTCCCAGAGACTCAGCATGTCACGGTGCTCGCTCTCGGCAGAAGCTTTTTTCTGAAAAGGCAAACTTACGGCTCCTTCTCCCACAGGGAAGGTGCCAGCCCTGAAAACTAATGCAGTTTTTCACTATCCCTCTGCAGCCTATCCACAGGCACAACAGCTTTTGGGATCTCTGCTTTCCCAGAGACTCAGCATGTCACGGTGCTCGCTCTCGGCAGAAGCTTTTTTCTGAAAAGGCAAACTTACGGCTCCTTCTCCCACAGGGAAGGTGCCAGCCCTGAAAACTAATGCAGTTTTTCACTATCCCTCTGCAGCCTATCCACAGGCACAACAGCTTTGGGGATCTCTGCTTTCCCAGAGACTCAGCATGTCACGGTGCTCGTTCTCGGCAGAAGCTTTTTCTGAGAAGGCAAAAGTGTGGCTCCTTCTCCCACAAGGAAGGTGCTAGCCCTGAAAGATCTTGCTGGTATTCACTATCCTCCTGCAGCCTATCCACAGGCACAACAGCTTTGGGGATCTCTGCTTTCCCAGAGACTCAGCATGTCACGGTGCTCGCTCTCGGCAGAAGCTTTTTTCTGAAAAGGCAAACTTACGGCTCCTTCTCCCACAGGGAAGGTGCCAGCCCTGAAAACTAATGCAGTTTTTCACTATCCCTCTGCAGCCTATCCACAGGCACAACAGCTTTTGGGATCTCTGCTTTCCCAGAGACTCAGCATGTCACGGTGCTCGCTCTCGGCAGAAGCTTTTTTCTGAAAAGGCAAACTTACGGCTCCTTCTCCCACAGGGAAGGTGCCAGCCCTGAAAACTAATGCAGTTTTTCACTATCCTCCTGCAGCCTATCCACAGGCACAACAGCTTTTGGGATCTCTGCTTTCCCAGAGACTCAGCATGTCACGGTGCTCGCTCTCGGCAGAAGCTTTTTTCTGAAAAGGCAAACTTACGGCTCCTTCTCCCACAGGGAAGGTGCCAGCCCTGAAAACTAATGCAGTTTTTCACTATCCCTCTGCAGCCTATCCACAGGCACAACAGCTTTTGGGATCTCTGCTTTCCCAGAGACTCAGCATGTCACGGTGCTCGCTCTCGGCAGAAGCTTTTTTCTGAAAAGGCAAACTTACGGCTCCTTCTCCCACAGGGAAGGTGCCAGCCCTGAAAACTAATGCAGTTTTTCACTATCCCTCTGCAGCCTATCCACAGGCACAACAGCTTTGGGGATCTCTGCTTTCCCAGAGACTCAGCATGTCACGGTGCTCGTTCTCGGCAGAAGCTTTTTCTGAGAAGGCAAAAGTGTGGCTCCTTCTCCCACAAGGAAGGTGCTAGCCCTGAAAGATCTTGCTGGTATTCACTATCCTCCTGCAGCCTATCCACAGGCACAACAGCTTTTGGGATCTCTGCTTTCCCAGAGACTCAGCATGTCACGGTGCTCGCTCTCGGCAGAAGCTTTTTTCTGAAAAGGCAAACTTACGGCTCCTTCTCCCACAGGGAAGGTGCCAGCCCTGAAAACTAATGCAGTTTTTCACTATCCCTCTGCAGCCTATCCACAGGCACAACAGCTTTTGGGATCTCTGCTTTCCCAGAGACTCAGCATGTCACGGTGCTCGCTCTCGGCAGAAGCTTTTTTCTGAAAAAGAAAACTTTCGGCTCCTTCTCCCTCAGGGAAGGTGCCAGCCCTGAAAACTAATGCAGTTTTTCACTATCCCTCTGCAGCCTATCCACAGGCACAACAGCTTTTGGGATCTCTGCTTTCCCAGAGACTCAGCATGTCACGGTGCTCGCTCTCGGCAGAAGCTTTTTTCTGAAAAGGCAAACTTACGGCTCCTTCTCCCACAGGGAAGGTGCCAGCCCTGAAAACTAATGCAGTTTTTCACTATCCCTCTGCAGCCTATCCACAGGCACAACAGCTTTTGGGATCTCTGCTTTCCCAGAGACTCAGCATGTCACGGTGCTCGCTCTCGGCAGAAGCTTTTTTCTGAAAAGGCAAACTTACGGCTCCTTCTCCCACAGGGAAGGTGCCAGCCCTGAAAACTAATGCAGTTTTTCACTATCCCTCTGCAGCCTATCCACAGGCACAACAGCTTTTGGGATCTCTGCTTTCCCAGAGACTCAGCATGTCACGGTGCTCGCTCTCGGCAGAAGCTTTTTTCTGAAAAGGCAAACTTACGGCTCCTTCTCCCACAGGGAAGGTGCCAGCCCTGAAAACTAATGCAGTTTTTCACTATCCCTCTGCAGCCTATCCACAGGCACAACAGCTTTTGGGATCTCTGCTTTCCCAGAGACTCAGCATGTCACGGTGCTCGCTCTCGGCAGAAGCTTTTTTCTGAAAAGGCAAACTTACGGCTCCTTCTCCCACAGGGAAGGTGCCAGCCCTGAAAACTAATGCAGTTTTTCACTATCCCTCTGCAGCCTATCCACAGGCACAACAGCTTTGGGGATCTCTGCTTTCCCAGAGACTCAGCATGTCACGGTGCTCGTTCTCGGCAGAAGCTTTTTCTGAGAAGGCAAAAGTGTGGCTCCTTCTCCCACAAGGAAGGTGCTAGCCCTGAAAGATCTTGCTGGTATTCACTATCCTCCTGCAGCCTATCCACAGGCACAACAGCTTTTGGGATCTCTGCTTTCCCAGAGACTCAGCATGTCACGGTGCTCGCTCTCGGCAGAAGCTTTTTTCTGAAAAGGCAAACTTACGGCTCCTTCTCCCACAGGGAAGGTGCCAGCCCTGAAAACTAATGCAGTTTTTCACTATCCCTCTGCAGCCTATCCACAGGCACAACAGCTTTTGGGATCTCTGCTTTCCCAGAGACTCAGCATGTCACGGTGCTCGCTCTCGGCAGAAGCTTTTTTCTGAAAAGGCAAACTTACGGCTCCTTCTCCCACAGGGAAGGTGCCAGCCCTGAAAACTAATGCAGTTTTTCACTATCCCTCTGCAGCCTATCCACAGGCACAACAGCTTTGGGGATCTCTGCTTTCCCAGAGACTCAGCATGTCACGGTGCTCGCTCTCGGCAGAAGCTTTTTTCTGAAAAGGCTAACTTACGGCTCCTTCTCCCACAGGGAAGGTGCCAGCCCTGAAAACTAATGCAGTTTTTCACTATCCCTCTGCAGCCTATCCACAGGCACAACAGCTTTGGGGATCTCTGCTTTCCCAGAGACTCAGCATGTCACGGTGCTCGCTCTCGGCAGAAGCTTTTTTCTGAAAAGGCAAACTTACGGCTCCTTCTCCCACAGGGAAGGTGCCAGCCCTGAAAACTAATGCAGTTTTTCACTATCCCTCTGCAGCCTATCCACAGGCACAACAGCTTTGGGGATCTCTGCTTTCCCAGAGACTCAGCATGTCACGGTGCTCGCTCTCGGCAGAAGCTTTTTTCTGAAAAAGAAAACTTTCGGCTCCTTCTCCCACAGGGAAGGTGCCAGCCCTGAAAACTAATGCAGTTTTTCACTATCCCTCTGCAGCCTATCCACAGGCACAACAGCTTTGGGGATCTCTGCTTTCCCAGAGACTCAGCATGTCTCGGTGCTCACTCTCGCCAGAGCCTTTTTCTGAAAAGGCAAACTTACGGCTCCTTCTCCCACAAGGAAGGTGCCAGCCCTGAAAGATCTTGCTGGTATTCACTATCCCTCTGCAGCCTAACTTTAGCCGCAACAGCACTGGGGATCTCTGCTTTCCCAGAGACTCAGCATGTCACGGTGCTCGCTGTCGGCAGAAGCTTTTTTTTGAAAAGGCAAACTTACGGCTCCTTCTCCCACAGGGAAGGTGCCAGCCCTGAAAACTAATGCAGTTTTTCACTATCCCTCTGCAGCCTATCCACAGGCACAACAGCTTTGGGGATCTCTGCTTTCCCAGAGACTCAGCATGTCACGGTGCTCGCTCTCGGCAGAAGCTTTTTTCTGAAAAGGCAAACTTACGGCTCCTTCTCCCACAGGGAAGGTGCCAGCCCTGAAAACTAATGCAGTTTTTCACTATCCCTCTGCAGCCTATCCACAGGCACAACAGCTTTTGGGATCTCTGCTTTCCCAGAGACTCAGCATGTCACGGTGCTCGCTCTCGGCAGAAGCTTTTTTCTGAAAAGGCAAACTTACGGCTCCTTCTCCCACAGGGAAGGTGCCAGCCCTGAAAACTAATGCAGTTTTTCACTATCCCTCTGCAGCCTATCCACAGGCACAACAGCTTTTGGGATCTCTGCTTTCCCAGAGACTCAGCATGTCACGGTGCTCGCTCTCGGCAGAAGCTTTTTTCTGAAAAGGCAAACTTACGGCTCCTTCTCCCACAGGGAAGGTGCCAGCCCTGAAAACTAATGCAGTTTTTCACTATCCCTCTGCAGCCTATCCACAGGCACAACAGCTTTTGGGATCTCTGCTTTCCCAGAGACTCAGCATGTCACGGTGCTCGTTCTCGGCAGAAGCTTTTTCTGAGAAGGCAAAAGTGTGGCTCCTTCTCCCACAAGGAAGGTGCTAGCCCTGAAAGATCTTGCTGGTATTCACTATCCCTCTGCAGCCTATCCACAGGCACAACAGCTTTTGGGATCTCTGCTTTCCCAGAGACTCAGCATGTCACGGTGCTCGCTCTCGGCAGAAGCTTTTTTCTGAAAAGGCAAACTTACGGCTCCTTCTCCCACAGGGAAGGTGCCAGCCCTGAAAACTAATGCAGTTTTTCACTATCCCTCTGCAGCCTATCCACAGGCACAACAGCTTTTGGGATCTCTGCTTTCCCAGAGACTCAGCATGTCACGGTGCTCGTTCTCGGCAGAAGCTTTTTTCTGAAAAAGAAAACTTTCGGCTCCTTCTCCCTCAGGGAAGGTGCCAGCCCTGAAAACTAATGCAGTTTTTCACTATCCCTCTGCAGCCTATCCACAGGCACAACAGCTTTTGGGATCTCTGCTTTCCCAGAGACTCAGCATGTCACGGTGCTCGCTCTCGGCAGAAGCTTTTTTCTGAAAAGGCAAACTTACGGCTCCTTCTCCCACAGGGAAGGTGCCAGCCCTGAAAACTAATGCAGTTTTTCACTATCCCTCTGCAGCCTATCCACAGGCACAACAGCTTTTGGGATCTCTGCTTTCCCAGAGACTCAGCATGTCACGGTGCTCGCTCTCGGCAGAAGCTTTTTTCTGAAAAGGCAAACTTACGGCTCCTTCTCCCACAGGGAAGGTGCCAGCCCTGAAAACTAATGCAGTTTTTCACTATCCCTCTGCAGCCTATCCACAGGCACAACAGCTTTGGGGATCTCTGCTTTCCCAGAGACTCAGCATGTCACGGTGCTCGTTCTCGGCAGAAGCTTTTTCTGAGAAGGCAAAAGTGTGGCTCCTTCTCCCACAAGGAAGGTGCTAGCCCTGAAAGATCTTGCTGGTATTCACTATCCTCCTGCAGCCTATCCACAGGCACAACAGCTTTTGGGATCTCTGCTTTCCCAGAGACTCAGCATGTCACGGTGCTCGCTCTCGGCAGAAGCTTTTTTCTGAAAAGGCAAACTTACGGCTCCTTCTCCCACAGGGAAGGTGCCAGCCCTGAAAACTAATGCAGTTTTTCACTATCCCTCTGCAGCCTATCCACAGGCACAACAGCTTTTGGGATCTCTGCTTTCCCAGAGACTCAGCATGTCACGGTGCTCGCTCTCGGCAGAAGCTTTTTTCTGAAAAGGCAAACTTACGGCTCCTTCTCCCACAGGGAAGGTGCCAGCCCTGAAAACTAATGCAGTTTTTCACTATCCTCCTGCAGCCTATCCACAGGCACAACAGCTTTTGGGATCTCTGCTTTCCCAGAGACTCAGCATGTCACGGTGCTCGCTCTCGGCAGAAGCTTTTTTCTGAAAAGGCAAACTTACGGCTCCTTCTCCCACAGGGAAGGTGCCAGCCCTGAAAACTAATGCAGTTTTTCACTATCCCTCTGCAGCCTATCCACAGGCACAACAGCTTTGGGGATCTCTGCTTTCCCAGAGACTCAGCATGTCACGGTGCTCGTTCTCGGCAGAAGCTTTTTCTGAGAAGGCAAAAGTGTGGCTCCTTCTCCCACAAGGAAGGTGCTAGCCCTGAAAGATCTTGCTGGTATTCACTATCCTCCTGCAGCCTATCCACAGGCACAACAGCTTTTGGGATCTCTGCTTTCCCAGAGACTCAGCATGTCACGGTGCTCGCTCTCGGCAGAAGCTTTTTTCTGAAAAGGCAAACTTACGGCTCCTTCTCCCACAGGGAAGGTGCCAGCCCTGAAAACTAATGCAGTTTTTCACTATCCCTCTGCAGCCTATCCACAGGCACAACAGCTTTTGGGATCTCTGCTTTCCCAGAGACTCAGCATGTCACGGTGCTCGCTCTCGGCAGAAGCTTTTTTCTGAAAAGGCAAACTTACGGCTCCTTCTCCCACAGGGAAGGTGCCAGCCCTGAAAACTAATGCAGTTTTTCACTATCCCTCTGCAGCCTATTCACAGGCACAACAGCTTTTGGGATCTCTGCTTTCCCAGAGACTCAGCATGTCACGGTGCTCGCTCTCGGCAGAAGCTTTTTTCTGAAAAGGCAAACTTACGGCTCCTTCTCCCACAGGGAAAGTGCCAGCCCTGAAAACTAATGCAGTTTTTCACTATCCCTCTGCAGCCTATCCACAGGCACAACAGCTTTTGGGATCTCTGCTTTCCCAGAGACTCAGCATGTCACGGTGCTCGCTCTCGGCAGAAGCTTTTTTCTGAAAAGGCAAACTTACGGCTCCTTCTCCCACAGGGAAGGTGCCAGCCCTGAAAACTAATGCAGTTTTTCACTATCCCTCTGCAGCCTATCCACAGGCACAACAGCTTTTGGGATCTCTGCTTTCCCAGAGACTCAGCATGTCACGGTGCTCGCTCTCGGCAGAAGCTTTTTTCTGAAAAGGCAAACTTACGGCTCCTTCTCCCACAGGGAAGGTGCCAGCCCTGAAAACTAATGCAGTTTTTCACTATCCCTCTGCAGCCTATCCACAGGCACAACAGCTTTTGGGATCTCTGCTTTCCCAGAGACTCAGCATGTCACGGTGCTCGCTCTCGGCAGAAGCTTTTTTCTGAAAAGGCAAACTTACGGCTCCTTCTCCCACAGGGAAGGTGCCAGCCCTGAAAACTAATGCAGTTTTTCACTATCCTCCTGCAGCCTATCCACAGGCACAACAGCTTTTGGGATCTCTGCTTTCCCAGAGACTCAGCATGTCACGGTGCTCGCTCTCGGCAGAAGCTTTTTTCTGAAAAGGCAAACTTACGGCTCCTTCTCCCACAGGGAAGGTGCCAGCCCTGAAAACTAATGCAGTTTTTCACTATCCCTCTGCAGCCTATCCACAGGCACAACAGCTTTTGGGATCTCTGCTTTCCCAGAGACTCAGCATGTCACGGTGCTCGCTCTCGGCAG
This sequence comes from Astur gentilis, assembly GCF_929443795.1. Lineage (NCBI taxonomy): Eukaryota > Metazoa > Chordata > Aves > Accipitriformes > Accipitridae > Astur > Astur gentilis. The sequence goes on from NW_026060926.1 coordinate 86,787, forward strand.
AAGCTTTTTTCTGAAAAGGCAAACTTACGGCTCCTTCTCCCACAGGGAAGGTGCCAGCCCTGAAAACTAATGCAGTTTTTCACTATCCCTCTGCAGCCTATCCACAGGCACAACAGCTTTGGGGATCTCTGCTTTCCCAGAGACTCAGCATGTCACGGTGCTCGTTCTCGGCAGAAGCTTTTTCTGAGAAGGCAAAAGTGTGGCTCCTTCTCCCACAAGGAAGGTGCTAGCCCTGAAAGATCTTGCTGGTATTCACTATCCTCCTGCAGCCTATCCACAGGCACAACAGCTTTTGGGATCTCTGCTTTCCCAGAGACTCAGCATGTCACGGTGCTCGCTCTCGGCAGAAGCTTTTTTCTGAAAAGGCAAACTTACGGCTCCTTCTCCCACAGGGAAGGTGCCAGCCCTGAAAACTAATGCAGTTTTTCACTATCCCTCTGCAGCCTATCCACAGGCACAACAGCTTTTGGGATCTCTGCTTTCCCAGAGACTCAGCATGTCACGGTGCTCGCTCTCGGCAGAAGCTTTTTTCTGAAAAGGCAAACTTACGGCTCCTTCTCCCACAGGGAAGGTGCCAGCCCTGAAAACTAATGCAGTTTTTCACTATCCCTCTGCAGCCTATTCACAGGCACAACAGCTTTTGGGATCTCTGCTTTCCCAGAGACTCAGCATGTCACGGTGCTCGCTCTCGGCAGAAGCTTTTTTCTGAAAAGGCAAACTTACGGCTCCTTCTCCCACAGGGAAAGTGCCAGCCCTGAAAACTAATGCAGTTTTTCACTATCCCTCTGCAGCCTATCCACAGGCACAACAGCTTTTGGGATCTCTGCTTTCCCAGAGACTCAGCATGTCACGGTGCTCGCTCTCGGCAGAAGCTTTTTTCTGAAAAGGCAAACTTACGGCTCCTTCTCCCACAGGGAAGGTGCCAGCCCTGAAAACTAATGCAGTTTTTCACTATCCCTCTGCAGCCTATCCACAGGCACAACAGCTTTTGGGATCTCTGCTTTCCCAGAGACTCAGCATGTCACGGTGCTCGCTCTCGGCAGAAGCTTTTTTCTGAAAAGGCAAACTTACGGCTCCTTCTCCCACAGGGAAGGTGCCAGCCCTGAAAACTAATGCAGTTTTTCACTATCCCTCTGCAGCCTATCCACAGGCACAACAGCTTTGGGGATCTCTGCTTTCCCAGAGACTCAGCATGTCACGGTGCTCGTTCTCGGCAGAAGCTTTTTCTGAGAAGGCAAAAGTGTGGCTCCTTCTCCCACAAGGAAGGTGCTAGCCCTGAAAGATCTTGCTGGTATTCACTATCCTCCTGCAGCCTATCCACAGGCACAACAGCTTTTGGGATCTCTGCTTTCCCAGAGACTCAGCATGTCACGGTGCTCGCTCTCGGCAGAAGCTTTTTTCTGAAAAGGCAAACTTACGGCTCCTTCTCCCACAGGGAAGGTGCCAGCCCTGAAAACTAATGCAGTTTTTCACTATCCCTCTGCAGCCTATCCACAGGCACAACAGCTTTTGGGATCTCTGCTTTCCCAGAGACTCAGCATGTCACGGTGCTCGCTCTCGGCAGAAGCTTTTTTCTGAAAAGGCAAACTTACGGCTCCTTCTCCCACAGGGAAGGTGCCAGCCCTGAAAACTAATGCAGTTTTTCACTATCCCTCTGCAGCCTATCCACAGGCACAACAGCTTTGGGGATCTCTGCTTTCCCAGAGACTCAGCATGTCACGGTGCTCGCTCTCGGCAGAAGCTTTTTTCTGAAAAGGCAAACTTACGGCTCCTTCTCCCACAGGGAAGGTGCCAGACCTGAAAACTAATGCAGTTTTTCACTATCCCTCTGCAGCCTATCCACAGGCACAACAGCTTTGGGGATCTCTGCTTTCCCAGAGACTCAGCATGTCACGGTGCTCGCTCTCGGCAGAAGCTTTTTTCTGAAAAGGCAAACTTACGGCTCCTTCTCCCACAGGGAAGGTGCCAGCCCTGAAAACTAATGCAGTTTTTCACTATCCCTCTGCAGCCTATCCACAGGCACAACAGCTTTGGGGATCTCTGCTTTCCCAGAGACTCAGCATGTCACGGTGCTCGCTCTCGGCAGAAGCTTTTTTCTGAAAAAGAAAACTTTCGGCTCCTTCTCCCACAGGGAAGGTGCCAGCCCTGAAAACTAATGCAGTTTTTCACTATCCCTCTGCAGCCTATCCACAGGCACAACAGCTTTGGGGATCTCTGCTTTCCCAGAGACTCAGCATGTCTCGGTGCTCACTCTCGCCAGAGCCTTTTTCTGAAAAGGCAAACTTACGGCTCCTTCTCCCACAAGGAAGGTGCCAGCCCTGAAAGATCTTGCTGGTATTCACTATCCCTCTGCAGCCTAACTTTAGCCGCAACAGCACTGGGGATCTCTGCTTTCCCAGAGACTCAGCATGTCACGGTGCTCGCTGTCGGCAGAAGCTTTTTTTTGAAAAGGCAAACTTACGGCTCCTTCTCCCACAGGGAAGGTGCCAGCCCTGAAAACTAATGCAGTTTTTCACTATCCCTCTGCAGCCTATCCACAGGCACAACAGCTTTGGGGATCTCTGCTTTCCCAGAGACTCAGCATGTCACGGTGCTCGCTCTCGGCAGAAGCTTTTTTCTGAAAAGGCAAACTTACGGCTCCTTCTCCCACAGGGAAGGTGCCAGCCCTGAAAACTAATGCAGTTTTTCACTATCCCTCTGCAGCCTATCCACAGGCACAACAGCTTTTGGGATCTCTGCTTTCCCAGAGACTCAGCATGTCACGGTGCTCGCTCTCGGCAGAAGCTTTTTTCTGAAAAGGCAAACTTACGGCTCCTTCTCCCACAGGGAAGGTGCCAGCCCTGAAAACTAATGCAGTTTTTCACTATCCCTCTGCAGCCTATCCACAGGCACAACAGCTTTTGGGATCTCTGCTTTCCCAGAGACTCAGCATGTCACGGTGCTCGCTCTCGGCAGAAGCTTTTTTCTGAAAAGGCAAACTTACGGCTCCTTCTCCCACAGGGAAGGTGCCAGCCCTGAAAACTAATGCAGTTTTTCACTATCCCTCTGCAGCCTATTCACAGGCACAACAGCTTTTGGGATCTCTGCTTTCCCAGAGACTCAGCATGTCACGGTGCTCGCTCTCGGCAGAAGCTTTTTTCTGAAAAGGCAAACTTACGGCTCCTTCTCCCACAGGGAAGGTGCCAGCCCTGAAAACTAATGCAGTTTTTCACTATCCCTCTGCAGCCTATCCACAGGCACAACAGCTTTGGGGATCTCTGCTTTCCCAGAGACTCAGCATGTCACGGTGCTCGTTCTCGGCAGAAGCTTTTTCTGAGAAGGCAAAAGTGTGGCTCCTTCTCCCACAAGGAAGGTGCTAGCCCTGAAAGATCTTGCTGGTATTCACTATCCTCCTGCAGCCTATCCACAGGCACAACAGCTTTTGGGATCTCTGCTTTCCCAGAGACTCAGCATGTCACGGTGCTCGCTCTCGGCAGAAGCTTTTTTCTGAAAAGGCAAACTTACGGCTCCTTCTCCCACAGGGAAGGTGCCAGCCCTGAAAACTAATGCAGTTTTTCACTATCCCTCTGCAGCCTATCCACAGGCACAACAGCTTTTGGGATCTCTGCTTTCCCAGAGACTCAGCATGTCACGGTGCTCGCTCTCGGCAGAAGCTTTTTTCTGAAAAGGCAAACTTACGGCTCCTTCTCCCACAGGGAAGGTGCCAGCCCTGAAAACTAATGCAGTTTTTCACTATCCCTCTGCAGCCTATTCACAGGCACAACAGCTTTTGGGATCTCTGCTTTCCCAGAGACTCAGCATGTCACGGTGCTCGCTCTCGGCAGAAGCTTTTTTCTGAAAAGGCAAACTTACGGCTCCTTCTCCCACAGGGAAACTGCCAGCCCTGAAAACTAATGCAGTTTTTCACTATCCCTCTGCAGCCTATCCACAGGCACAACAGCTTTTGGGATCTCTGCTTTCCCAGAGACTCAGCATGTCACGGTGCTCGCTCTCGGCAGAAGCTTTTTTCTGAAAAGGCAAACTTACGGCTCCTTCTCCCACAGGGAAGGTGCCAGCCCTGAAAACTAATGCAGTTTTTCACTATCCCTCTGCAGCCTATCCACAGGCACAACAGCTTTTGGGATCTCTGCTTTCCCAGAGACTCAGCATGTCACGGTGCTCGCTCTCGGCAGAAGCTTTTTTCTGAAAAGGCAAACTTACGGCTCCTTCTCCCACAGGGAAGGTGCCAGCCCTGAAAACTAATGCAGTTTTTCACTATCCCTCTGCAGCCTATCCACAGGCACAACAGCTTTTGGGATCTCTGCTTTCCCAGAGACTCAGCATGTCACGGTGCTCGCTCTCGGCAGAAGCTTTTTTCTGAAAAGGCAAACTTACGGCTCCTTCTCCCACAGGGAAGGTGCCAGCCCTGAAAACTAATGCAGTTTTTCACTATCCTCCTGCAGCCTATCCACAGGCACAACAGCTTTTGGGATCTCTGCTTTCCCAGAGACTCAGCATGTCACGGTGCTCGCTCTCGGCAGAAGCTTTTTTCTGAAAAGGCAAACTTACGGCTCCTTCTCCCACAGGGAAGGTGCCAGCCCTGAAAACTAATGCAGTTTTTCACTATCCCTCTGCAGCCTATCCACAGGCACAACAGCTTTGGGGATCTCTGCTTTCCCAGAGACTCAGCATGTCACGGTGCTCGCTCTCGGCAGAAGCTTTTTTCTGAAAAGGCAAACTTACGGCTCCTTCTCCCACAGGGAAGGTGCCAGCCCTGAAAACTAATGCAGTTTTTCACTATCCCTCTGCAGCCTATCCACAGGCACAACAGCTTTGGGGATCTCTGCTTTCCCAGAGACTCAGCATGTCACGGTGCTCGTTCTCGGCAGAAGCTTTTTCTGAGAAGGCAAAAGTGTGGCTCCTTCTCCCACAAGGAAGGTGCTAGCCCTGAAAGATCTTGCTGGTATTCACTATCCTCCTGCAGCCTATCCACAGGCACAACAGCTTTTGGGATCTCTGCTTTCCCAGAGACTCAGCATGTCACGGTGCTCGCTCTCGGCAGAAGCTTTTTTCTGAAAAGGCAAACTTACGGCTCCTTCTCCCACAGGGAAGGTGCCAGCCCTGAAAACTAATGCAGTTTTTCACTATCCCTCTGCAGCCTATCCACAGGCACAACAGCTTTTGGGATCTCTGCTTTCCCAGAGACTCAGCATGTCACGGTGCTCGCTCTCGGCAGAAGCTTTTTTCTGAAAAGGCAAACTTACGGCTCCTTCTCCCACAGGGAAAGTGCCAGCCCTGAAAACTAATGCAGTTTTTCACTATCCCTCTGCAGCCTATCCACAGGCACAACAGCTTTTGGGATCTCTGCTTTCCCAGAGACTCAGCATGTCACGGTGCTCGCTCTCGGCAGAAGCTTTTTTCTGAAAAGGCAAACTTACGGCTCCTTCTCCCACAGGGAAGGTGCCAGCCCTGAAAACTAATGCAGTTTTTCACTATCCCTCTGCAGCCTATCCACAGGCACAACAGCTTTTGGGATCTCTGCTTTCCCAGAGACTCAGCATGTCACGGTGCTCGCTCTCGGCAGAAGCTTTTTTCTGAAAAGGCAAACTTACGGCTCCTTCTCCCACAGGGAAGGTGCCAGCCCTGAAAACTAATGCAGTTTTTCACTATCCCTCTGCAGCCTATCCACAGGCACAACAGCTTTGGGGATCTCTGCTTTCCCAGAGACTCAGCATGTCACGGTGCTCGTTCTCGGCAGAAGCTTTTTCTGAGAAGGCAAAAGTGTGGCTCCTTCTCCCACAAGGAAGGTGCTAGCCCTGAAAGATCTTGCTGGTATTCACTATCCTCCTGCAGCCTATCCACAGGCACAACAGCTTTTGGGATCTCTGCTTTCCCAGAGACTCAGCATGTCACGGTGCTCGCTCTCGGCAGAAGCTTTTTTCTGAAAAGGCAAACTTACGGCTCCTTCTCCCACAGGGAAGGTGCCAGCCCTGAAAACTAATGCAGTTTTTCACTATCCCTCTGCAGCCTATCCACAGGCACAACAGCTTTTGGGATCTCTGCTTTCCCAGAGACTCAGCATGTCACGGTGCTCGCTCTCGGCAGAAGCTTTTTTCTGAAAAGGCAAACTTACGGCTCCTTCTCCCACAGGGAAGGTGCCAGCCCTGAAAACTAATGCAGTTTTTCACTATCCCTCTGCAGCCTATCCACAGGCACAACAGCTTTGGGGATCTCTGCTTTCCCAGAGACTCAGCATGTCACGGTGCTCGCTCTCGGCAGAAGCTTTTTTCTGAAAAGGCTAACTTACGGCTCCTTCTCCCACAGGGAAGGTGCCAGACCTGAAAACTAATGCAGTTTTTCACTATCCCTCTGCAGCCTATCCACAGGCACAACAGCTTTGGGGATCTCTGCTTTCCCAGAGACTCAGCATGTCACGGTGCTCGCTCTCGGCAGAAGCTTTTTTCTGAAAAGGCAAACTTACGGCTCCTTCTCCCACAGGGAAGGTGCCAGCCCTGAAAACTAATGCAGTTTTTCACTATCCCTCTGCAGCCTATCCACAGGCACAACAGCTTTGGGGATCTCTGCTTTCCCAGAGACTCAGCATGTCACGGTGCTCGCTCTCGGCAGAAGCTTTTTTCTGAAAAAGAAAACTTTCGGCTCCTTCTCCCACAGGGAAGGTGCCAGCCCTGAAAACTAATGCAGTTTTTCACTATCCCTCTGCAGCCTATCCACAGGCACAACAGCTTTGGGGATCTCTGCTTTCCCAGAGACTCAGCATGTCTCGGTGCTCACTCTCGCCAGAGCCTTTTTCTGAAAAGGCAAACTTACGGCTCCTTCTCCCACAAGGAAGGTGCCAGCCCTGAAAGATCTTGCTGGTATTCACTATCCCTCTGCAGCCTAACTTTAGCCGCAACAGCACTGGGGATCTCTGCTTTCCCAGAGACTCAGCATGTCACGGTGCTCGCTGTCGGCAGAAGCTTTTTTTTGAAAAGGCAAACTTACGGCTCCTTCTCCCACAGGGAAGGTGCCAGCCCTGAAAACTAATGCAGTTTTTCACTATCCCTCTGCAGCCTATCCACAGGCACAACAGCTTTGGGGATCTCTGCTTTCCCAGAGACTCAGCATGTCACGGTGCTCGCTCTCGGCAGAAGCTTTTTTCTGAAAAGGCAAACTTACGGCTCCTTCTCCCACAGGGAAGGTGCCAGCCCTGAAAACTAATGCAGTTTTTCACTATCCCTCTGCAGCCTATCCACAGGCACAACAGCTTTTGGGATCTCTGCTTTCCCAGAGACTCAGCATGTCACGGTGCTCGCTCTCGGCAGAAGCTTTTTTCTGAAAAGGCAAACTTACGGCTCCTTCTCCCACAGGGAAGGTGCCAGCCCTGAAAACTAATGCAGTTTTTCACTATCCCTCTGCAGCCTATCCACAGGCACAACAGCTTTTGGGATCTCTGCTTTCCCAGAGACTCAGCATGTCACGGTGCTCGCTCTCGGCAGAAGCTTTTTTCTGAAAAGGCAAACTTACGGCTCCTTCTCCCACAGGGAAGGTGCCAGCCCTGAAAACTAATGCAGTTTTTCACTATCCCTCTGCAGCCTATCCACAGGCACAACAGCTTTTGGGATCTCTGCTTTCCCAGAGACTCAGCATGTCACGGTGCTCGTTCTCGGCAGAAGCTTTTTCTGAGAAGGCAAAAGTGTGGCTCCTTCTCCCACAAGGAAGGTGCTAGCCCTGAAAGATCTTGCTGGTATTCACTATCCTCCTGCAGCCTATCCACAGGCACAACAGCTTTTGGGATCTCTGCTTTCCCAGAGACTCAGCATGTCACGGTGCTCGCTCTCGGCAGAAGCTTTTTTCTGAAAAGGCAAACTTACGGCTCCTTCTCCCACAGGGAAGGTGCCAGCCCTGAAAACTAATGCAGTTTTTCACTATCCCTCTGCAGCCTATCCACAGGCACAACAGCTTTTGGGATCTCTGCTTTCCCAGAGACTCAGCATGTCACGGTGCTCGCTCTCGGCAGAAGCTTTTTTCTGAAAAGGCAAACTTACGGCTCCTTCTCCCACAGGGAAGGTGCCAGCCCTGAAAACTAATGCAGTTTTTCACTATCCCTCTGCAGCCTATTCACAGGCACAACAGCTTTTGGGATCTCTGCTTTCCCAGAGACTCAGCATGTCACGGTGCTCGCTCTCGGCAGAAGCTTTTTTCTGAAAAGGCAAACTTACGGCTCCTTCTCCCACAGGGAAAGTGCCAGCCCTGAAAACTAATGCAGTTTTTCACTATCCCTCTGCAGCCTATCCACAGGCACAACAGCTTTTGGGATCTCTGCTTTCCCAGAGACTCAGCATGTCACGGTGCTCGCTCTCGGCAGAAGCTTTTTTCTGAAAAGGCAAACTTACGGCTCCTTCTCCCACAGGGAAGGTGCCAGCCCTGAAAACTAATGCAGTTTTTCACTATCCCTCTGCAGCCTATCCACAGGCACAACAGCTTTTGGGATCTCTGCTTTCCCAGAGACTCAGCATGTCACGGTGCTCGCTCTCGGCAGAAGCTTTTTTCTGAAAAGGCAAACTTACGGCTCCTTCTCCCACAGGGAAGGTGCCAGCCCTGAAAACTAATGCAGTTTTTCACTATCCCTCTGCAGCCTATCCACAGGCACAACAGCTTTTGGGATCTCTGCTTTCCCAGAGACTCAGCATGTCACGGTGCTCGCTCTCGGCAGAAGCTTTTTTCTGAAAAGGCAAACTTACGGCTCCTTCTCCCACAGGGAAGGTGCCAGCCCTGAAAACTAATGCAGTTTTTCACTATCCTCCTGCAGCCTATCCACAGGCACAACAGCTTTTGGGATCTCTGCTTTCCCAGAGACTCAGCATGTCACGGTGCTCGCTCTCGGCAGAAGCTTTTTTCTGAAAAGGCAAACTTACGGCTCCTTCTCCCACAGGGAAGGTGCCAGCCCTGAAAACTAATGCAGTTTTTCACTATCCCTCTGCAGCCTATCCACAGGCACAACAGCTTTTGGGATCTCTGCTTTCCCAGAGACTCAGCATGTCACGGTGCTCGCTCTCGGCAGAAGCTTTTTTCTGAAAAGGCAAACTTACGGCTCCTTCTCCCACAGGGAAGGTGCCAGCCCTGAAAACTAATGCAGTTTTTCACTATCCCTCTGCAGCCTATCCACAGGCACAACAGCTTTGGGGATCTCTGCTTTCCCAGAGACTCAGCATGTCACGGTGCTCGTTCTCGGCAGAAGCTTTTTCTGAGAAGGCAAAAGTGTGGCTCCTTCTCCCACAAGGAAGGTGCTAGCCCTGAAAGATCTTGCTGGTATTCACTATCCTCCTGCAGCCTATCCACAGGCACAACAGCTTTTGGGATCTCTGCTTTCCCAGAGACTCAGCATGTCACGGTGCTCGCTCTCGGCAGAAGCTTTTTTCTGAAAAGGCAAACTTACGGCTCCTTCTCCCACAGGGAAGGTGCCAGCCCTGAAAACTAATGCAGTTTTTCACTATCCCTCTGCAGCCTATCCACAGGCACAACAGCTTTTGGGATCTCTGCTTTCCCAGAGACTCAGCATGTCACGGTGCTCGCTCTCGGCAGAAGCTTTTTTCTGAAAAGGCAAACTTACGGCTCCTTCTCCCACAGGGAAGGTGCCAGCCCTGAAAACTAATGCAGTTTTTCACTATCCCTCTGCAGCCTATTCACAGGCACAACAGCTTTTGGGATCTCTGCTTTCCCAGAGACTCAGCATGTCACGGTGCTCGCTCTCGGCAGAAGCTTTTTTCTGAAAAGGCAAACTTACGGCTCCTTCTCCCACAGGGAAAGTGCCAGCCCTGAAAACTAATGCAGTTTTTCACTATCCCTCTGCAGCCTATCCACAGGCACAACAGCTTTTGGGATCTCTGCTTTCCCAGAGACTCAGCATGTCACGGTGCTCGCTCTCGGCAGAAGCTTTTTTCTGAAAAGGCAAACTTACGGCTCCTTCTCCCACAGGGAAGGTGCCAGCCCTGAAAACTAATGCAGTTTTTCACTATCCCTCTGCAGCCTATCCACAGGCACAACAGCTTTTGGGATCTCTGCTTTCCCAGAGACTCAGCATGTCACGGTGCTCGCTCTCGGCAGAAGCTTTTTTCTGAAAAGGCAAACTTACGGCTCCTTCTCCCACAGGGAAGGTGCCAGCCCTGAAAACTAATGCAGTTTTTCACTATCCCTCTGCAGCCTATCCACAGGCACAACAGCTTTGGGGATCTCTGCTTTCCCAGAGACTCAGCATGTCACGGTGCTCGTTCTCGGCAGAAGCTTTTTCTGAGAAGGCAAAAGTGTGGCTCCTTCTCCCACAAGGAAGGTGCTAGCCCTGAAAGATCTTGCTGGTATTCACTATCCTCCTGCAGCCTATCCACAGGCACAACAGCTTTTGGGATCTCTGCTTTCCCAGAGACTCAGCATGTCACGGTGCTCGCTCTCGGCAGAAGCTTTTTTCTGAAAAGGCAAACTTACGGCTCCTTCTCCCACAGGGAAGGTGCCAGCCCTGAAAACTAATGCAGTTTTTCACTATCCCTCTGCAGCCTATCCACAGGCACAACAGCTTTTGGGATCTCTGCTTTCCCAGAGACTCAGCATGTCACGGTGCTCGCTCTCGGCAGAAGCTTTTTTCTGAAAAGGCAAACTTACGGCTCCTTCTCCCACAGGGAAGGTGCCAGCCCTGAAAACTAATGCAGTTTTTCACTATCCCTCTGCAGCCTATCCACAGGCACAACAGCTTTGGGGATCTCTGCTTTCCCAGAGACTCAGCATGTCACGGTGCTCGCTCTCGGCAGAAGCTTTTTTCTGAAAAGGCAAACTTACGGCTCCTTCTCCCACAGGGAAGGTGCCAGACCTGAAAACTAATGCAGTTTTTCACTATCCCTCTGCAGCCTATCCACAGGCACAACAGCTTTGGGGATCTCTGCTTTCCCAGAGACTCAGCATGTCACGGTGCTCGCTCTCGGCAGAAGCTTTTTTCTGAAAAGGCAAACTTACGGCTCCTTCTCCCACAGGGAAGGTGCCAGCCCTGAAAACTAATGCAGTTTTTCACTATCCCTCTGCAGCCTATCCACAGGCACAACAGCTTTGGGGATCTCTGCTTTCCCAGAGACTCAGCATGTCACGGTGCTCGCTCTCGGCAGAAGCTTTTTTCTGAAAAAGAAAACTTTCGGCTCCTTCTCCCACAGGGAAGGTGCCAGCCCTGAAAACTAATGCAGTTTTTCACTATCCCTCTGCAGCCTATCCACAGGCACAACAGCTTTGGGGATCTCTGCTTTCCCAGAGACTCAGCATGTCTCGGTGCTCACTCTCGCCAGAGCCTTTTTCTGAAAAGGCTAACTTACGGCTCCTTCTCCCACAAGGAAGGTGCCAGCCCTGAAAGATCTTGCTGGTATTCACTATCCCTCTGCAGCCTAACTTTAGCCGCAACAGCACTGGGGATCTCTGCTTTCCCAGAGACTCAGCATGTCACGGTGCTCGCTGTCGGCAGAAGCTTTTTTTTGAAAAGGCAAACTTACGGCTCCTTCTCCCACAGGGAAGGTGCCAGCCCTGAAAACTAATGCAGTTTTTCACTATCCCTCTGCAGCCTATCCACAGGCACAACAGCTTTGGGGATCTCTGCTTTCCCAGAGACTCAGCATGTCACGGTGCTCGCTCTCGGCAGAAGCTTTTTTCTGAAAAGGCAAACTTACGGCTCCTTCTCCCACAGGGAAGGTGCCAGCCCTGAAAACTAATGCAGTTTTTCACTATCCCTCTGCAGCCTATCCACAGGCACAACAGCTTTTGGGATCTCTGCTTTCCCAGAGACTCAGCATGTCACGGTGCTCGCTCTCGGCAGAAGCTTTTTTCTGAAAAGGCAAACTTACGGCTCCTTCTCCCACAGGGAAGGTGCCAGCCCTGAAAACTAATGCAGTTTTTCACTATCCCTCTGCAGCCTATCCACAGGCACAACAGCTTTTGGGATCTCTGCTTTCCCAGAGACTCAGCATGTCACGGTGCTCGCTCTCGGCAGAAGCTTTTTTCTGAAAAGGCAAACTTACGGCTCCTTCTCCCACAGGGAAGGTGCCAGCCCTGAAAACTAATGCAGTTTTTCACTATCCCTCTGCAGCCTATTCACAGGCACAACAGCTTTTGGGATCTCTGCTTTCCCAGAGACTCAGCATGTCACGGTGCTCGCTCTCGGCAGAAGCTTTTTTCTGAAAAGGCAAACTTACGGCTCCTTCTCCCACAGGGAAGGTGCCAGCCCTGAAAACTAATGCAGTTTTTCACTATCCCTCTGCAGCCTATCCACAGGCACAACAGCTTTGGGGATCTCTGCTTTCCCAGAGACTCAGCATGTCACGGTGCTCGTTCTCGGCAGAAGCTTTTTCTGAGAAGGCAAAAGTGTGGCTCCTTCTCCCACAAGGAAGGTGCTAGCCCTGAAAGATCTTGCTGGTATTCACTATCCTCCTGCAGCCTATCCACAGGCACAACAGCTTTTGGGATCTCTGCTTTCCCAGAGACTCAGCATGTCACGGTGCTCGCTCTCGGCAGAAGCTTTTTTCTGAAAAGGCAAACTTACGGCTCCTTCTCCCACAGGGAAGGTGCCAGCCCTGAAAACTAATGCAGTTTTTCACTATCCCTCTGCAGCCTATCCACAGGCACAACAGCTTTTGGGATCTCTGCTTTCCCAGAGACTCAGCATGTCACGGTGCTCGCTCTCGGCAGAAGCTTTTTTCTGAAAAGGCAAACTTACGGCTCCTTCTCCCACAGGGAAGGTGCCAGCCCTGAAAACTAATGCAGTTTTTCACTATCCCTCTGCAGCCTATTCACAGGCACAACAGCTTTTGGGATCTCTGCTTTCCCAGAGACTCAGCATGTCACGGTGCTCGCTCTCGGCAGAAGCTTTTTTCTGAAAAGGCAAACTTACGGCTCCTTCTCCCACAGGGAAAGTGCCAGCCCTGAAAACTAATGCAGTTTTTCACTATCCCTCTGCAGCCTATCCACAGGCACAACAGCTTTTGGGATCTCTGCTTTCCCAGAGACTCAGCATGTCACGGTGCTCGCTCTCGGCAGAAGCTTTTTTCTGAAAAGGCAAACTTACGGCTCCTTCTCCCACAGGGAAGGTGCCAGCCCTGAAAACTAATGCAGTTTTTCACTATCCCTCTGCAGCCTATCCACAGGCACAACAGCTTTTGGGATCTCTGCTTTCCCAGAGACTCAGCATGTCACGGTGCTCGCTCTCGGCAGAAGCTTTTTTCTGAAAAGGCAAACTTACGGCTCCTTCTCCCACAGGGAAGGTGCCAGCCCTGAAAACTAATGCAGTTTTTCACTATCCCTCTGCAGCCTATCCACAGGCACAACAGCTTTTGGGATCTCTGCTTTCCCAGAGACTCAGCATGTCACGGTGCTCGCTCTCGGCAGAAGCTTTTTTCTGAAAAGGCAAACTTACGGCTCCTTCTCCCACAGGGAAGGTGCCAGCCCTGAAAACTAATGCAGTTTTTCACTATCCTCCTGCAGCCTATCCACAGGCACAACAGCTTTTGGGATCTCTGCTTTCCCAGAGACTCAGCATGTCACGGTGCTCGCTCTCGGCAGAAGCTTTTTTCTGAAAAGGCAAACTTACGGCTCCTTCTCCCACAGGGAAGGTGCCAGCCCTGAAAACTAATGCAGTTTTTCACTATCCCTCTGCAGCCTATCCACAGGCACAACAGCTTTGGGGATCTCTGCTTTCCCAGAGACTCAGCATGTCACGGTGCTCGCTCTCGGCAGAAGCTTTTTTCTGAAAAGGCAAACTTACGGCTCCTTCTCCCACAGGGAAGGTGCCAGCCCTGAAAACTAATGCAGTTTTTCACTATCCCTCTGCAGCCTATCCACAGGCACAACAGCTTTGGGGATCTCTGCTTTCCCAGAGACTCAGCATGTCACGGTGCTCGTTCTCGGCAGAAGCTTTTTCTGAGAAGGCAAAAGTGTGGCTCCTTCTCCCACAAGGAAGGTGCTAGCCCTGAAAGATCTTGCTGGTATTCACTATCCTCCTGCAGCCTATCCACAGGCACAACAGCTTTTGGGATCTCTGCTTTCCCAGAGACTCAGCATGTCACGGTGCTCGCTCTCGGCAGAAGCTTTTTTCTGAAAAGGCAAACTTACGGCTCCTTCTCCCACAGGGAAGGTGCCAGCCCTGAAAACTAATGCAGTTTTTCACTATCCCTCTGCAGCCTATCCACAGGCACAACAGCTTTTGGGATCTCTGCTTTCCCAGAGACTCAGCATGTCACGGTGCTCGCTCTCGGCAGAAGCTTTTTTCTGAAAAGGCAAACTTACGGCTCCTTCTCCCACAGGGAAGGTGCCAGCCCTGAAAACTAATGCAGTTTTTCACTATCCCTCTGCAGCCTATTCACAGGCACAACAGCTTTTGGGATCTCTGCTTTCCCAGAGACTCAGCATGTCACGGTGCTCGCTCTCGGCAGAAGCTTTTTTCTGAAAAGGCAAACTTACGGCTCCTTCTCCCACAGGGAAAGTGCCAGCCCTGAAAACTAATGCAGTTTTTCACTATCCCTCTGCAGCCTATCCACAGGCACAACAGCTTTTGGGATCTCTGCTTTCCCAGAGACTCAGCATGTCACGGTGCTCGCTCTCGGCAGAAGCTTTTTTCTGAAAAGGCAAACTTACGGCTCCTTCTCCCACAGGGAAGGTGCCAGCCCTGAAAACTAATGCAGTTTTTCACTATCCCTCTGCAGCCTATCCACAGGCACAACAGCTTTTGGGATCTCTGCTTTCCCAGAGACTCAGCATGTCACGGTGCTCGCTCTCGGCAGAAGCTTTTTTCTGAAAAGGCAAACTTACGGCTCCTTCTCCCACAGGGAAGGTGCCAGCCCTGAAAACTAATGCAGTTTTTCACTATCCCTCTGCAGCCTATCCACAGGCACAACAGCTTTGGGGATCTCTGCTTTCCCAGAGACTCAGCATGTCACGGTGCTCGTTCTCGGCAGAAGCTTTTTCTGAGAAGGCAAAAGTGTGGCTCCTTCTCCCACAAGGAAGGTGCTAGCCCTGAAAGATCTTGCTGGTATTCACTATCCTCCTGCAGCCTATCCACAGGCACAACAGCTTTTGGGATCTCTGCTTTCCCAGAGACTCAGCATGTCACGGTGCTCGCTCTCGGCAGAAGCTTTTTTCTGAAAAGGCAAACTTACGGCTCCTTCTCCCACAGGGAAGGTGCCAGCCCTGAAAACTAATGCAGTTTTTCACTATCCCTCTGCAGCCTATCCACAGGCACAACAGCTTTTGGGATCTCTGCTTTCCCAGAGACTCAGCATGTCACGGTGCTCGCTCTCGGCAGAAGCTTTTTTCTGAAAAGGCAAACTTACGGCTCCTTCTCCCACAGGGAAGGTGCCAGCCCTGAAAACTAATGCAGTTTTTCACTATCCCTCTGCAGCCTATCCACAGGCACAACAGCTTTGGGGATCTCTGCTTTCCCAGAGACTCAGCATGTCACGGTGCTCGCTCTCGGCAGAAGCTTTTTTCTGAAAAGGCTAACTTACGGCTCCTTCTCCCACAGGGAAGGTGCCAGACCTGAAAACTAATGCAGTTTTTCACTATCCCTCTGCAGCCTATCCACAGGCACAACAGCTTTGGGGATCTCTGCTTTCCCAGAGACTCAGCATGTCACGGTGCTCGCTCTCGGCAGAAGCTTTTTTCTGAAAAGGCAAACTTACGGCTCCTTCTCCCACAGGGAAGGTGCCAGCCCTGAAAACTAATGCAGTTTTTCACTATCCCTCTGCAGCCTATCCACAGGCACAACAGCTTTGGGGATCTCTGCTTTCCCAGAGACTCAGCATGTCACGGTGCTCGCTCTCGGCAGAAGCTTTTTTCTGAAAAAGAAAACTTTCGGCTCCTTCTCCCACAGGGAAGGTGCCAGCCCTGAAAACTAATGCAGTTTTTCACTATCCCTCTGCAGCCTATCCACAGGCACAACAGCTTTGGGGATCTCTGCTTTCCCAGAGACTCAGCATGTCTCGGTGCTCACTCTCGCCAGAGCCTTTTTCTGAAAAGGCAAACTTACGGCTCCTTCTCCCACAAGGAAGGTGCCAGCCCTGAAAGATCTTGCTGGTATTCACTATCCCTCTGCAGCCTAACTTTAGCCGCAACAGCACTGGGGATCTCTGCTTTCCCAGAGACTCAGCATGTCACGGTGCTCGCTGTCGGCAGAAGCTTTTTTTTGAAAAGGCAAACTTACGGCTCCTTCTCCCACAGGGAAGGTGCCAGCCCTGAAAACTAATGCAGTTTTTCACTATCCCTCTGCAGCCTATCCACAGGCACAACAGCTTTGGGGATCTCTGCTTTCCCAGAGACTCAGCATGTCACGGTGCTCGCTCTCGGCAGAAGCTTTTTTCTGAAAAGGCAAACTTACGGCTCCTTCTCCCACAGGGAAGGTGCCAGCCCTGAAAACTAATGCAGTTTTTCACTATCCCTCTGCAGCCTATCCACAGGCACAACAGCTTTTGGGATCTCTGCTTTCCCAGAGACTCAGCATGTCACGGTGCTCGCTCTCGGCAGAAGCTTTTTTCTGAAAAGGCAAACTTACGGCTCCTTCTCCCACAGGGAAGGTGCCAGCCCTGAAAACTAATGCAGTTTTTCACTATCCCTCTGCAGCCTATCCACAGGCACAACAGCTTTTGGGATCTCTGCTTTCCCAGAGACTCAGCATGTCACGGTGCTCGCTCTCGGCAGAAGCTTTTTTCTGAAAAGGCAAACTTACGGCTCCTTCTCCCACAGGGACGGTGCCAGCCCTGAAAACTAATGCAGTTTTTCACTATCCCTCTGCAGCCTATCCACAGGCACAACAGCTTTTGGGATCTCTGCTTTCCCAGAGACTCAGCATGTCACGGTGCTCGTTCTCGGCAGAAGCTTTTTCTGAGAAGGCAAAAGTGTGGCTCCTTCTCCCACAAGGAAGGTGCTAGCCCTGAAAGATCTTGCTGGTATTCACTATCCCTCTGCAGCCTATCCACAGGCACAACAGCTTTTGGGATCTCTGCTTTCCCAGAGACTCAGCATGTCACGGTGCTCGCTCTCGGCAGAAGCTTTTTTCTGAAAAGGCAAACTTACGGCTCCTTCTCCCACAGGGAAGGTGCCAGCCCTGAAAACTAATGCAGTTTTTCACTATCCCTCTGCAGCCTATCCACAGGCACAACAGCTTTTGGGATCTCTGCTTTCCCAGAGACTCAGCATGTCACGGTGCTCGCTCTCGGCAGAAGCTTTTTTCTGAAAAAGAAAACTTTCGGCTCCTTCTCCCTCAGGGAAGGTGCCAGCCCTGAAAACTAATGCAGTTTTTCACTATCCCTCTGCAGCCTATCCACAGGCACAACAGCTTTTGGTATCTCTGCTTTCCCAGAGACTCAGCATGTCACGGTGCTCGCTCTCGGCAGAAGCTTTTTTCTGAAAAGGCAAACTTACGGCTCCTTCTCCCACAGGGAAGGTGCCAGCCCTGAAAACTAATGCAGTTTTTCACTATCCCTCTGCAGCCTATCCACAGGCACAACAGCTTTTGGGATCTCTGCTTTCCCAGAGACTCAGCATGTCACGGTGCTCGCTCTCGGCAGAAGCTTTTTTCTGAAAAGGCAAACTTACGGCTCCTTCTCCCACAGGGAAGGTGCCAGCCCTGAAAACTAATGCAGTTTTTCACTATCCCTCTGCAGCCTATCCACAGGCACAACAGCTTTGGGGATCTCTGCTTTCCCAGAGACTCAGCATGTCACGGTGCTCGTTCTCGGCAGAAGCTTTTTCTGAGAAGGCAAAAGTGTGGCTCCTTCTCCCACAAGGAAGGTGCTAGCCCTGAAAGATCTTGCTGGTATTCACTATCCTCCTGCAGCCTATCCACAGGCACAACAGCTTTTGGGATCTCTGCTTTCCCAGAGACTCAGCATGTCACGGTGCTCGCTCTCGGCAGAAGCTTTTTTCTGAAAAGGCAAACTTACGGCTCCTTCTCCCACAGGGAAGGTGCCAGCCCTGAAAACTAATGCAGTTTTTCACTATCCCTCTGCAGCCTATCCACAGGCACAACAGCTTTTGGGATCTCTGCTTTCCCAGAGACTCAGCATGTCACGGTGCTCGCTCTCGGCAGAAGCTTTTTTCTGAAAAGGCAAACTTACGGCTCCTTCTCCCACAGGGAAGGTGCCAGCCCTGAAAACTAATGCAGTTTTTCACTATCCTCCTGCAGCCTATCCACAGGCACAACAGCTTTTGGGATCTCTGCTTTCCCAGAGACTCAGCATGTCACGGTGCTCGCTCTCGGCAGAAGCTTTTTTCTGAAAAGGCAAACTTACGGCTCCTTCTCCCACAGGGAAGGTGCCAGCCCTGAAAACTAATGCAGTTTTTCACTATCCCTCTGCAGCCTATCCACAGGCACAACAGCTTTTGGGATCTCTGCTTTCCCAGAGACTCAGCATGTCACGGTGCTCGCTCTCGGCAGAAGCTTTTTTCTGAAAAGGCAAACTTACGGCTCCTTCTCCCACAGGGAAGGTGCCAGCCCTTAAAACTAATGCAGTTTTTCACTATCCCTCTGCAGCCTATCCACAGGCACAACAGCTTTGGGGATCTCTGCTTTCCCAGAGACTCAGCATGTCACGGTGCTCGTTCTCGGCAGAAGCTTTTTCTGAGAAGGCAAAAGTGTGGCTCCTTCTCCCACAAGGAAGGTGCTAGCCCTGAAAGATCTTGCTGGTATTCACTATCCTCCTGCAGCCTATCCACAGGCACAACAGCTTTTGGGATCTCTGCTTTCCCAGAGACTCAGCATGTCACGGTGCTCGCTCTCGGCAGAAGCTTTTTTCTGAAAAGGCAAACTTACGGCTCCTTCTCCCACAGGGAAGGTGCCAGCCCTGAAAACTAATGCAGTTTTTCACTATCCCTCTGCAGCCTATCCACAGGCACAACAGCTTTTGGGATCTCTGCTTTCCCAGAGACTCAGCATGTCACGGTGCTCGCTCTCGGCAGAAGCTTTTTTCTGAAAAGGCAAACTTACGGCTCCTTCTCCCACAGGGAAGGTGCCAGCCCTGAAAACTAATGCAGTTTTTCACTATCCCTCTGCAGCCTATTCACAGGCACAACAGCTTTTGGGATCTCTGCTTTCCCAGAGACTCAGCATGTCACGGTGCTCGCTCTCGGCAGAAGCTTTTTTCTGAAAAGGCAAACTTACGGCTCCTTCTCCCACAGGGAAAGTGCCAGCCCTGAAAACTAATGCAGTTTTTCACTATCCCTCTGCAGCCTATCCACAGGCACAACAGCTTTTGGGATCTCTGCTTTCCCAGAGACTCAGCATGTCACGGTGCTCGCTCTCGGCAGAAGCTTTTTTCTGAAAAGGCAAACTTACGGCTCCTTCTCCCACAGGGAAGGTGCCAGCCCTGAAAACTAATGCAGTTTTTCACTATCCCTCTGCAGCCTATCCACAGGCACAACAGCTTTTGGGATCTCTGCTTTCCCAGAGACTCAGCATGTCACGGTGCTCGCTCTCGGCAGAAGCTTTTTTCTGAAAAGGCAAACTTACGGCTCCTTCTC